>NC_089804.1:57948954-58014684 GCF_029633855.1 Hoplias malabaricus
TGGGTGAGTGTCTGAAACTGTCCACAGGTGTGAGTGACAGGGTGTGTGTGTGTGTGTGACTGGGTGAATGTGTGACACTGTCCACAGGTGTGAGTGACAGGGTGAGTGTGTGTGTGACTGGGTGAGTGTGTGAAACTGTCCACAGGTGTGAGTGTGTGAGTGACAGGGTGAGTGTGTGTGTGACTGGGTGAGTGTGTGATACTGTCCACAGGTTTGAGTGTGTGAGTGACTGGGTGAGTGTGTTTGTGACTGGGTGAGTGTGTGAAACTGTCCACAGGTGTGAGTGTGTGAGTGACTGGGTGAGTGTGTGAAACTGTCCACAGGTGTGAGTGTGTGAGTGACTGGGTGAGTGTGTGAGTGACTGGGTGAGTGTGTGAGTGACAGGGCGAGTGTGTGACACTGTCCACAGGTGTGAGTGTGATGTGTTCTTGTGAGTTTCTAGCAATTCCAGGTAGCTTCTGGACACACATGGACCCTGATCAGGATGAAGAAGTTACAGAAGGTGAATGAATGAATGAATGAATGAATGAATGAATGAATGAATGAATGAAGCATTAGAAATCCCAAAGGAGCATTAGTCAAGTGTAAAGGGCATTGTTACACAGCAGCCGTCTACTGTATTTACATTAGTATTTAAATCATGGAGCGTGTATCGATTGCGTCCCGTGGTAAAATATGAAGTACACCTCTAAGTCATGAAACCATTTCCTGAGGAAACGCCACAAACATTAACACAGAGACCCCTATTAGGCTCCGTTTCCTCCCTGTGTCCTGGAATGAATAATTTATCACGAGGGCGTGAAGGTAATTAATGAAAGAACAAGGTGTGCACCATGTAGCATGTTTTCTTTTACATTTACAGTTGTGTGTTTACCTCACGTGTCTAAGACTAATGCAATTCATTTGTTGCCACAATGATCTGCCCTCAGGGTCGCTCAATCAATCTCCGTTCATCCGTTTCATTAGCGCCGAGGGGAGTTGGGAGGGGAGGCGATGAAAAATGACACACGTCGTTGACAGAGGAATGACGGGACGTGGCCCAGGGCCTCGCAACAAGGAGAAGCAAACCAGCAGTGGTGTTATTCACAGAGAAACACAAGGATCCCTACACACTCCAATCCCATTAGAGTCCGCTCTGAAACACAAGCGCTGAACAGAGAACAGTGCCAAAGTACTTACAGAGTTATTGATTGGTGATACGCAACACTCCCCCTTCACTTAAAGCACCACTCATTGATTTTGCCATGGCTGTAATATCCTCTGGATGTTGGGGTAATTGCAGGTTGACTCTGCCACATTGTTCCACGGTGGAGGGTTGGTGTCATGCTGCGCTAACAGGGCGGTTCATCACTAAACACAATGCACAATGGCTTCCTCTCTCCAGGACAATCTTATTGCTTTACAAGCACTTTCATCTGCTGGTCTAAACTGGCCACTTTATCAGAAACCCAGTCCAGGGGCCTCGTTTATAAAAAAGTGCGTAAACACGAATATGGGTCTGAAATGTGCGCACACAACATGTCACGCAGAAACTGTGACTTTTTAAACGAATACATTGCGTACAAAAGAACGTATATTTAAGTAAGTTTTGACGGATGCGTAGCCATAAGACATTGCGGAGAGAGCGCAAATTGGTGACATCATGTGGTAAAATAATGGAAATAGTGGAAATCGGAGCACCCGGAGGAAACCCACGCAGGGAGAACACACCACACTCCTCACAGACAGTCACCCGGAGGAAACCCACACAGACACAGAGAGAACACACCACACTCCTCACAGACAGTCACCCGGAGGAAACCCACACAGACACAGAGAGAACACACCACACTCCTCACAGACAGTCACCCGGAGGAAACCCACGCAGACACAGGGAGAACACACCACACTCCTCACAGACAGTCACCCGGAGGAAACCCACACAGACACAGAGAGAACACACCACACTCCTCACAGACAGTCACCCGGAGGAAACCCACGCAGGGAGAACACACCACACTCTTCACAGACAGTCACCCGGAGGAAACCCACACAGACACAGAGAGAACACACCACACTCCTCACAGACAGTCACCCGGAGGAAACCCACACAGACACAGAGAGAACACACCACACTCCTCACAGACAGTCACCCGGAGGAAACCCATGCGGACAGTCACCCGGAGGAAACCCTGCGTGTGTTTCCTCCAGGTGACTGTCTGTGAGGAGTGTGGAGTGTTCTCTCTGTGTCTGCGTGGGTTTCCTCCGGGTGACTGTCTGTGAGGAGTGTGATGTGTTCTCCCTGTGTCTGCGTGGGTTTCCTCCAGGTGACTGTCTTTGAGGAGTGTGGTGTGTTCTCCCTGTGTCTGTGTGGGTTTCCTCTGGGTGCTCCGGTTTCCTCCCACAGTCCAAAAACACACGTTGGTAGGTGGATTGGTGACTCAAAAGTGTCCGTGTGTGTCTGTGTTGCCCTGTGAAGGACTGGCGCCCCCTCCAGGGTGTATTCCCACCTTGCGTCCAATGATTCCAGGTAGGCTCTGGACCCATCGCGACCCTGAACTGGATAAGGGTTACAGATAATGAATTAATTAATTAATTAATTATTGTCATAAGAAAATAAAGTCCTTGATAAATAGACAGTATATCATTATGGGCTGTGAGGTTTATATAAATAGGCAAGTGCCTGATGCTCTGTCTGTCATTATGGCTTTTAACTAACTGCCAAATATGGCAACAACATGTTCTCAGAGATCATGAAGACATTTTGCTGACGATGATGATGTTTAATGAGCGGATTTAACACTGTTTACAGCTGCAGCCTCATGTTGTCACTCAACTAAGTTGTGTTTGTGTGTAATGCCACGACTGAAGCCACCAAACACCACATTTTCCCTCGCCTTAACTTCCGAATCAGTGACAGTCTCCAAAGCTTCTCGTGTTTGTCCTTCCCTTCTCTGTTGTCTCCACCACCTCATGTGGAAATGGATGGAGAAGCTCAAATGTAAATATTCACAAGGTTATTTGCCCTGACCATTTATAGGTAAATGTGGGCGTTACGGGGCGGAGCTTGAGGCTGGTTGTGAAGAGCGCTGAGGTGTGCGTACGCATGGATTTATAAATCTGAATTTTTGGGCACACGCTATTTTCTGACTTTGGGCGTCTACACTCTTTCACTCCAGAATCCACACAGAGTTTTATAAATGAGGCGCCTTATCCCTCAGCTTTTTTTTTTTTTTACCAACATAAAGTTGTAAAAAGAAAAAAAAAGTTGTTTTAATTTCCACACACCACATCTTTTAAGGTGGAACTTAAAGTGTGTCTGAAGTGTAACTGGTCTGTAAGTGTTTATTCACTGTTTGAATTCCCACAGAAACTCATGTGTAACTCGAGCTGTTTAGTTTTGTAGCACTTTCCCTCTGTGTTTACTTTCATGCAGTTAGCGCTCTCCTGAATTTAGAGTCAGTTCCACCTTAAGTAATGTAACTGTAACAGCAGAAAAGTCAACATCCTCATTTCTTTTCATGATTTTCAGTGTTTGAAAGTGTCTCCATTGTCCACATGCCTCCAGATGCCATTTCTCAAGTCATGTCTGAGAGAGTGAGAGAGATAGAGATAGAGAGAGATAGAGAGAGAGAGAGAGATAGAGATAGAGATATAGAGATAGAGAGATAGAGAGATAGATAGATAGATAGATAGATAGATAGATAGATAGATAGATAGATTTGTTTACAGGGCCAGGGCTGCATACAAACACCAGTCTTTTTTTCAGGAAACATTCTCTGAATTTAATCAAATCAAACACGACTTTTAACTGGAGTTTGGACCAATGGGTTCCCAATCCTGGAATACCTCTTCAGTTCCATATTTTGGTGCAATCCCTATTCTTAATACGCCTGATCCCACTCAGTGGGTAATTAACAGCCCCTGCCTTGGTGTGTTAAAGCAGGAGGAGCACCAAAATGCACTGGATATGAATATGTCCTAGATTTATCTACCTCTCAGTTCAAGCCACTAGCAAAAATAAATAAATAAATTAATGGTGTGCTGAAAAATGTCAGAGCTTCAAGCTGGAGCTGTACCACTGAATCCATCACTTAAATCAGCGCCATCACTTAAACTTCACACTCGAAGGTAAAATCAAACCCACTTTCCCTCAGAGATGACACACATGTGCGTCTGGATCACTCTAGGCTCCGGAAAATTATACCCCCCTCTGAACTCTCCTGAGGTTAATTATCACAGTCAAGCCTGAGAGAAAGCGGGTCAGTTTAACTTTAATATGCTAATGTTTGTATCTGAGATCGTTTTAACATCAATACGTACTCAAGCATCAGCGCGTTTCGCCATCGATTTTCAGATGATTCCCATTCCCAATTCCATTTGATTCACAATCAGCTCCCAAATCTGAAAGAAGAGTAAGTGTTGGGTAAGTTAGGGGCTTGAAAGTCATGCTGGTCTGAGGATACTCTTCCTGATGCATGTTTTATGAGGCTATTTTAGCTCTTGTTTCCACAAGTTACATTAACCTTTCTATCCCCTTTGATATTGAAAGTTTTCAGCAGCCGTAGTATCTGAACACAAGGACATGCGAAATATAAACTTGATCTAAGCAGGTCTTGGGTGGGAGACCTCCTCCTAGGAAAGCCTGGGTGCCTTCTGAGGCCAACAGGGGGTGCTGTCCCAGTGTTCTGTGTGGATCCCAAAGCTTGGGTGCAGTGGCAGAGACACTGTACTGAATAAAGTGTGCCATCCTTCATATGATGAGGTAAAACTAAGGTCCTTAGTTAGAAAAGACCCAGGGGCAGTGCCTGGAAAACAGTCGGGGTGTTAGCATCATGTCCATCATAACCTGCCCCCATGGTCACTTCTGTCCTTCTGATTGTCCCTCTTTAATTAACGGTCTCTGTCCCGCCCTCTTGTCTCCTCTTCATCTTATCACAGGTATGCGGTGAGGGGACAGGCTCTGATTGGCTGATGGAGCATTGTCCAGACGGAGGCGATCTAAAGTTCCAGTCGTAGATGCCCCCTTTTAAAATAACAATATATTTTGATAACCACGTCTCAACATATGGGACAAGCTAACATTAGCATTAGCATCAGAGGTTAAAGTTCACAAATAGAGACCAGTTTTCTGGAAAAGCCGGGATACAGTGTAAATTGCAATAAAAACAACTACAGTTCTCACATCAAAACAAACTCCTCCCTCCAGGTTATTTAAGGTGGAACAGTGTGTTTGAGAAAGAAACTGACTCTGGCTTATTTTTTTTTTTTAAGTGTAACTTGTCTAAGTTTTTATTTACTGTTTGAATTACCACTGAAACTCATCTGTAACTCGAGCCGTTCAGATGTTTAGCACTTTCTCTCTATGTTTACTTTCGTGGAAGGTGTCTACTCCCTATGGAGCAGGGATCCATCAACCTCTGTTTTCCTGCTTTTCAATGGTTGGACGTCTCGACACCATCCAAACACCTCCAGATTCCTTTTCTCAGCCGTGGCCTGGTGGTTAGGCAACTGGGCATGTAACTGGAAGGTTGCTGAAGTGCCCTTGAGCAAGGCACCTAAACCCCAACTGTACCCTGGGTGCTGTCGCTAGGGCTGCCCACCGCTCTGGGCATGTGTGCTCACTGCCCCCTAGTGTTCACTAGTGTATGTGTGTTTCACGGCATGGACTGGGTGCCGAGAACAAATTCTTTCAATTTTATACAAATTTTACTGGATTAAAATCCCTTACCTCAAACTGTGGGATACTTGTAATGCATGGCTGCGATGCTCAAAATTAAAGGTCCCAATTTATATAAAACGGATCATTAATAATTGTTTAAAACAGCTCTGTAGCACCCCCTAATGGATGAGCATTAGTCAAGCAAATCTGGCAGAAATTTCCACAGTAAATACCAGGTGTCGAGGGACAGTTTACTAAGGACTTTTGCCTTTTTGAGAATCTCACAGCGAACGATCCCTACTATCCGTGAGCCTCTATTTCTCCCGCTCTGCTGGAGGACTGTTGAAGTGCGATGGAGAGGAGCTGTGCTCTGCTGTGGGGTGTTTGGAGAGTGAGGTTATTCGAGGGAGAACACTGTTCTGGCTCTCTGAGATCGATCCTAAATCAATGAAGGCTTCCACTTCAGAGGTTTCATTCGCTGGCGCTGGGCGGCCGGTGTGTGCCAGAGCCTTTTAGCTTTCAGCCTGACTTCACATTTTCCACACACCACCAGCTTTCTGCCAAAAAAGCAACACCCGGCTCCAGCCAGAGCCCAAGATAATCAAATTAGAGCTTCATTACAAAGCGACTATGGAGGAGAGTGTGGAGTTGGCAGGAGTTAGGCCTGGGACTGAGTCACTGCGGGTATTCAGATAGAAATACTAGATAAATTATGAGGATATTAGGTAGATAAGGGGGGGGGGGGTATGAAGGGTGTAGTCGACTCAGTCCTCTTATCTTGATCATCCCACACATAACAAGGCCCTGCACACTAGGGCAGAAATGAATGGTAATCAATTAAACTGCACTGACTAATCACACTCATAAGCCATCTTCCTTGGTTCCTCTACCTTTAATTGCTCTCCTGCAGTCTTCAAAGATTAGTATGTGACGAGTCTTGAATCTTGAATCTTTTTCTGAAGCTATGAAGCAATGAGTTTTGCGCCACCTATAGTTCCTGTAGTGTATTACAATCTGTCAGGAAGATTGTGTGGAGCTGTGAAACATAGTCCACAGTAGTTGCGCATTATTCTACAGTAAGCTTTATTCCCATGGATTTCCAGGTCTAAGCTGGGTTTCTCTATAATATAAATATCATGTTTTATATTATATAACAGATATCTGAAATGTGTTACTATTGCACACTGTGGAAAACATAACCAACCCTCGTTTCGGTACTTTTCACATTTTTTCTCCCAGCATTCTTGGATTCTATTCATTACAAGGTTACAGTGCTTGGAGGTATGACTGTGATATTTAATATGCGTATATACAGCACGCTCTACATTCATCTGGTAAATTACCAAAGAAGTTGAAATAAGACATCAGCACCCCAACAGACACTCCCTGAGCGCCACTAGTGTGAATAAACCTTGGTCTGCCAGCCCCGAGAGCTCCAGCAGCATGCTTAAACCTTCCTCTACAAGCTCAGGGGGCTGCAGCAGGGTGTTTATGCCTTGGTCTAGCAATCCCAGGGGCTCCAGCGGGTGATTAAACCTTGGTCTACCAGCTCCAGCAGCTCTTGTAGGGTCCCTAAACCTGGGTCTTCCGGCTGCAGGAGCTCCAGTAGGGTGCTTACACCTTCATCTACCTGTTCCAGAAGTGCTAAGACCATTTACACTTTGGTCCACTAGCCCTGGGAGCTCAGCAGGGCATTTAAGCTTCAGTCGGCTAAGTCCAGGAGCTTCAATAGTGTGGTTATAGCCTGCTCTGTGAACTCCAGGATGTACAGCAAACAGTGGGGTGCTTATACCGGCTCCATGAACTCCAGGATCTACAGTGGGTCGTAAATACCCAACTCAGAGCTGCAGGGGAGTGTTTAAACCTGGTAATCTTCAGGCAGCATTACTGTAGTCCGTGGTGTTGCTTGGAAACGATATGATGGCATGATAATGCCTGTTTTCTCCTCCTGGAAGCAACTAGATCTGGGTGTTGTGGTCCACAGGGAATCACTGCGTCTGAGTCACCTCTCCTTTTCCTAGAGGTTGCTCAGCATTCACCTACGGGAGACATGCTCCAGCCCACTGCCCTCTGAATCAAGCTTGTGTATGGAGGATTCAGAACCTGGCTAAAGTACTTTTCCGTTTCTGCTTCGCAGCTGTGGGAGGAGAAAGAGAGTTAGAGACAGACCCTCCTACACAGATATACCTTTGTATTGTCGGGAATATCACACACTGCGGATTCAATAAGTCAGATTATGTTTAATCAAATGTTTACCAACTTCCTACTGTGAGCTTGAGGAAGGTGTGGGCTTGCTACCTGCTGTCTGCTGCTCTTTTAAAAGCAGCATATCCCTGAAACAAACAGGGGAAGAGAGAGAGAGAGAGAGAGAGAGAGAGAGAGAGAGAGAGAGAGAGAGAGAGAGAAACAGAGCAAAGAGGAAAACAAGACACAAAAACAACTGCTGAGTCACTGCTGCGGCGTATATTAAACTGCCGATGTGTGAAAGAACAAAGAGAAGGAGCCATAACACAATATGATGAAGCACTGAACAACTGTAGATGTACTGGCTACTTTCAGAAACCCCTACCCTGAAGATTTTGCAAATTTCCTGAAGTGAATTTCCATTCATCTGCAAAGGATTTACACTAGATGCTGAAATATTGCTGTCAGGCCTCAGCTAAAAATGCTGACATGAAATGGATCTTAACCCTAGCACTGGGCAGTGGAGCAGTGGAGTTCTCTGGGGTGATGGAGCTCCATCCAGTTCCTTCGCGATGGGTTTGAGTGTTGTTTCCGATCCAGAATTAACCCTCCAACACCAGTACCTCCTCTCATGGCTGACTGCCATCAAATCAGATTTTTCTGTATATCATCCAGCCAGCAGTGTTTGGTGCTTGGGGGGACAATTTCCCCAAGGTAATTAATGTAGCATCACTCCTGCTTTGATTCCTTGGTAGTGTGTGTTGTGCTGGTGTAGAGTGGATCAGACACAGCAGTGCTGCTGGAGTTTTTAAACCCTGTGTCCACTCTCTGTCCACTCTGTGAGACACTCCTCCCTCGTTGGTCCACCTTGTAGATGTAGAGTCAGAGACAGTAGCTCATCTGTCGCTGCACAGTGTGTGTCGCTCGTCCTCTAGTCCTTCATCAGTGACACAGGACGCTGTCGGCTGGATGTTTTTGGTCGGTGGACTGTTCTCAGTCCAGACACTGAGGGGTTTAAAAACTCCAGCAGCACTGCTGTGTCTGATCCACTCTACACCAGCACAACACACACTAACACACCACCACCACGTCAGTGTCACTGCAGTGCTGAGAGTGATCCACCACCACATCACACCTGCTCTGTGGGGGTCCTGAGCGCTGAACAACAGGGGGAAAGAGGGCTTACAAAGTATGCAGAGCAACAGGTGGACTACAGTCTGTAACTGTAGAATGTTTGACTGCAGTCAGAGTGAACATTGATGTCATTTGTACTCCCTTGATCACCCCACCTATCTTTCCCACCCAGAAGAACATTTCTGTTGCTCACATGTTGCTCCCTAATAGTTAAGGGACATAATGGTTATAAAAAGAACGAGACAAAAGGGAGACATGAGACATAAAGGAGATAAAAGAGAGCGTACGGTTTAGTTCATCAGACAAATCTGAGCACGGTTTGTGACCTCACCGAGATCTCTACTAAAACTCAAGAGGAGACACCTGTGAGATTGCTGAGGTCTTTATCTCAAGAGATACATTTAAGCAACAGGAGACTTACAGAGGAGACTCCGTCTGGTCTCATTATTGTCTAAGAGAAACTACATAGGCACTAAGGTTCTCTGGGCACCTCCAAATATCTTCTATAGAAGAAAATATAAGTGGACCTCAGGGACCAAGAAAACAAATACAAGGAAAATGTAGGATCTGAGCATTTTAATTATCTATCGTCTTAATGAACGGATGCTTTCAACTTGTAAAAGCTGCCTCCCACATTTAAATTTAATACACAGCGTCTATGGCAAGTACAAATGTTCAAAATTACACTAAAGAAAAGTGATGGCTCCTTCATTACTGCATTAACTGTATATGAAAACATCATTTACTGCCTGACTGACTTATATAAGAACGTACCTCACGCAATAAAGAGCTTCCATTGGTCTCAAATACTGGAATCTAAAAACCGCATGTCTTTTTGTTCAAAGCATAGTCTCTTCAAAAGCCTTCCTACAATTTGCACACACACACACACACACACACACACGGCCTCATTCCATATTACCATATCACAAATTAACAAGCAAACTCCTGAAGACACCAATTTTCTGTTACATGTCACGAATATTTCTCTCTGTCTCCCTTTACCTCTCTCTCCCTATCCCTTCCTTCCACTCTCTCAGCTCTCTCCAGCTGAATTCATGCATGAGTAGGCTTGGAGGGGTGGAGGGAGGGACATGGGGTGTTGGGGGGGGGGGGTATATATTAGGCAGTGGGTGAATAGTCCGTTCTTGAAGTTCTTGATGGAAGAAGGAGAAATGGTCAGCCTAAGGATCTGAGACAAGGGCCACACTGTGAAGGTCAGTCTCCGAAACACAGGTCTTGTGGGGTTATTCCCAGTGTGCAGTGGTCAGCACCAACCAAAAGTGGTCCAAGGAATGATGACCAGTGATAGGCTCCTGGGCAACCAAAGCTCATTGGTGCACGTGGGTAGCCAAGGCGAGTCCGTCCAGTCCGATCCCATAGAAGAGCTACTGCAGCACTCGCAGCTGAAAGAGTTAATGCTACTCTGATTGAAAGGGGTCAGAATGCAGAGTTCAGGGTGAAGAATGGAAATCCCATCTCAGAACAAGAACATTTACAGCCTCTAGACTTATAGTAATACCTTTTCACTAGATTTTGTAATGAATTTAAGGTTTTTAGGAACTTGCTTTGTGCACAGGGGCACAGTTCTACTGGAGCTGGAAAGCACCTACCCCAACATTTTGCCAGCATACATTTTTTGGTTCCCTGGGCGCCGAGGTGGTTAGCAATGCTCCGATTGTGTGTGTGTGTTCACTGCCCCTAGTGTTTGTGAGGAATTGCTCACTAGTGTGTGTTTGTGTGTTCACTACCACGGATGGGTCAAATGCAGAGAAGTCATTTCCCTAAGGGGATCAATAAAAGATCATCTTAAACACATCCAGGGTGTGTTTCTTTCTTGTGCCCAGTGATTCAGGGTAGGCTCCGTACCTTGTAAACTGCAGCCTTTACATGAATGGATACAGTCCATTAACCTTCCTCCACTATCCCTCGGCATGTCTTCAACTTATTATTAAATTCTTAACAACAGTGGTGGTGCACAGTCTACAGCGGCCTTGCTTTACCTCCTTTAAACAACCCTTTGATTGTCCTAATGCCACATAAAACCATTCCACAAAGCCATATGAGTCAAAGAAGTCAGGTAAACAACCATGTCCCAAACGACTGTAAACACAAATGAGTATAAGAGCAGATTTTAGCGAAGTATCGTCGCATTAAGAGCCCACTCACTTTAATCAATAGCATCCAACTCTGGTAAGTGTGCAAGTCAAGGAAACAGGACATAATCAGAGGAAAATAGCTCGACTCCAGCCGGCAAAATAACAACCCGAGCACTTTGACTTGAGTACCGTCAAATTAGGCACTTATTTACTTGTATTCACGCTGGAGTGCTCCTGCAGCTACTCCAGTGGAGTGCTTTTATTTTGTTTTACAGATTTATTACTTTGGCAAAGCCAAGCACTTATTGTAACACCACATAAACACACATCTTCTGTACCTTTCAAGAAGAGAAACCACTATAGGCTTGTGTCATTGTTTGCTATTCTTCCCTGATGCAACATTCTCCTATTTTTACCTGTTCCACATCTTACCATGAGGACAGGCATTTGAGGAGCTTCTGGTAAAAATGCAGACATGCATAAAACAGCACTAAGACCAACACCTAAACATCGACCATGAGGAAAAAAAAATATTATTGATTTATCTTTCCCCATCCTGTGTTTGTACCAGTAAAATGGGCATCCTGCAAATTTAAAAATGAGTTGATAGAACATTTTCAAGGTGAAGTTTGAGGCCAACACAGTTGAGAGTGAAAAAAAAAACAGAACATATAAGGAAATAAAACCTGCCTGAAACAAATAAAATAAACAAACGCCTTAGAAAACAACTGATAAACACAGCTGTTTAGTTTGATAAGAGTTGTGGGTTTTGTTTGTCTTGGGTTGTTGGGTTTGGGTTGGGTTGGGTTTGGGTTGGGTTGGGTTGGGTTTGGGTTGGGTTGGGTGGGTAGTTGAGTTTGGTTGGGGATGTCGTGCTTGGTTAACTTTGGTTTAGTTAGGATTCCGCATTTGATTTTGTTCCGTTCGGTTGTAGATTTTGCTTTTGTTCGGTTCAGGTTGGTTGGGATTTTGAGGTTTGGGTCATTAAGATCTGTTTGGCTGAGTTTGGGTTGTTGGATTTGGTTTAGTTTGAGTTTCATGGTTAGGTTTGGGGGTGTGTGTCACGCCCTCGTCTCGTCATGTCTGTTTCCCCGGTCATGTGCTCTTTTAGCACATGGCTACATTTGTTATTATTCTAGTCCCGCCTTTGTCCCGCCTCCTCGACTGTCATTTGTTAACCTGTCCCCTCGTTATCTGTCCAGGTGTGTCTCGTTTATGTCTAGCATTTAAGCCCTCTTGTCTCGCGTCTTGTTTGTCGAACATTTTCTCCTTTCACCTTTGTTTTGTCTCTAGTCGTGTCATGTTGTTTATCTCCCGTTTCTAGTCCGGTCATGTTTGTTCCCTAGTTTTGTCGTTTTGTGTATTTCCTGTCCCAGTAGTTTAATATCCTCGTCTTGTTTTCTTTACAGTTTGTCCATCTTTTGTTAAAATAAAACTCTCTGTGTTTTAGCAAGTGTGTCCGCCTCCATCAGTCCGCCCCGTGATCCGTAACAGTGTGGAGGTGGGGTGGTTTACTTTGGTTTGGTTTGTAGGGGGTTCATTTGATTGATTTAGTTTGTTGGTTTTCATTCAGATTGACTTGAGTTACTGGGGTTTGTTTTGATTGGTTTAGAGTTGGATTTTTAGGGTTTGGTTTGGTTTCGTTATGGTTGGGTTGGCTGGTAGGGTTTGTTTTCATTGTATTTGGTTTGGATTCTTCAAGTTTTATTTGGTCATCTTCAGCGTACTTTGTCTGGCTAGGACGTACTAACATCAGCTGTGGAGCCAGGGAACTATTTAGGTCATGGTTTGGTTTGTGGCTAAATGTGTCCCACAGAAGCCAGAGAATTCTTGTTGATTCTTGTTCCTTAAATGAAGCTGTGCCTTCTACTGAAACAGGATGTCTTCCAAGTCTATGACCTCCATGCAACATTCAGTTAAAGAGACAGAACACGCACACACACACACACATACAATACATTATAGAACATTGTACATTATAATGCAGGTAACAACTGATTATATCCAGTGTGAATCATTAACTCTTAGTTACTCCATCCTGATCTAAACAACATCTGTTTATAATATCCAGACAATGTCATCCAATACAAATAACTCACCATCTTTGGACACACACACACACACACACAGTAGCCAAGGCCTGCCCCTTCAGGCAATAGCTAAACACTTCAGCTTCAGACATGAGATAACACACTGTGAGAATATGAGTTTGATCATAATGACCACCGATAATGTATGTTTGGCCCCTCCAGCTTCTCTCTCTCTCTCTCTCTCCCACACACGCTCCACATATAGATCAATAATAAAGATTAAACACGGCCCAAAGGGGGGATGCTTTCACCTAAAGTTTATTGCCCCTCAAATCAAGGCCTCTCTCACTTTCTCTCTTTCATGGTCTCAATCTTTCATTCCTCTCTCCTCCCTCTTTCTCATTTGAACAAAGTTTCTCATTTTCTCTCTATTTTTCCTTTTTTATTCTCTTTTTTTTCCCCTCATGTTATCTTTCACAGTAACAAGCCAACACTAGAATATATACATATTGTCTCTGTCCAAGGAGAAACACGTATCTCCAGTTTGTTGACATTTAATTTACTACAACATTTAAACACAGCAGCTGTTCTTCAGTGTGTGTGAACATTTCACAAGGAATGGACCAATAGTAATGCTCCAGAATTACTCTTTGGAAAGTGACAACAGAGTGAGAGGATGACAAAGAGAGAGAGTGAGATGCCCCCTAGTGGCTCTAGTTAATCACAGTGCCATGCGGGATTCTTGTGCAGTGCTGTCTGAGGGCTAAAAGGCTTCCTGAATCTTCCACAGTGTTATGAACAGTAGATGGTGAAAGATCTAACACTATGTTGCGCTCTCAAAATTCAGACCAAAGCACTTTGCTGCTCTTTGAGCCTTTGCTGGATGCACTATTCATACCTTTTATATTTTCCTCTGTACAGTGGAACAGCTCAAAAAGCTGGAACTGGGATTATTCTATAAACTCTTCGCTCTTATTTGGTCTCTTTCCCAACTTTACTGGAGCGTCTGATTGTAACCAAGTTCATATTTACAGAGTACAGTACACATTTCCCTGTATACAGTAAGTATACAGAGACAACCCTGGAAAACTTCCCTTTATGTTTTAAACATTAAATAAAGATGCAGGTGTGTAACCACCTCAGACTCCTGTTTTACTGCAGTTTATAAAATGGCTGACTTTCCTAGAAGCTGGGTTTGTGTTTGTTCAAGGACACTAGCTGGAAACTCTCTCTCTCTCTCTCTCTCTCTCTCTCTCTCTCTCTCTCTCGCTCTCTCTCTCTCTCTCTCTCTCTCTCTCTCTCTCTCTCTCTCTCTCTCTCTCAGTGCTGTTTTATAAACTCTTTGTTTGGTGTTAATTAAGTGGAGTTGAGCTGTAGGGGAGGATGGAGTCGATGCTGGACTCTGACCTCTGGCTAATGGAAGGTAAGCAGTTTGGCTACTTAAGTGGCAGAAGCTCTAATCTCAGCCACAACTGGGCTTGCATTTAAAGTCTGCAGCTAAATTTAGACTGAGTGGGCAGGTGAGCGCACATGTGCATGAAAATATCTCCTAGCTGTTTTTCAATAATGTGTGTGTGTGCTGTTTTGCTGTCTGTTTGTGAACCTAGTGGAGCATTGATGACAGAAAATCTGACAGGTTGATGAAATGTTGTTTTTTTACTATTATTTTCATAAGGAAATGTGACTAATTACTTTAATATATAACTATAATTTGTGAATAAAAAGAGTAACTGGGGTTCTGTTTAGGAATCGTGTTGTCATAGGCTTAATATCTCCCATGTAGTGATTATTTTCCTAATTCCTAATTGCCTCTGTAGCTACAGCCACTGTCTCTGTCCCGGGTCTCATTGTCTCATCTTCAACCTGGATTAAAAATCGAGAGTCACTCCACTCTTTCTTTTGAAAAACACATTAAGAACAACGCAGCTGCAAGGTTCTGACCCATACCAGATACTGGGAGCACATTATTCCAACCCTGGAACATCTTAATTGGCTCCTGGTACAGTATCATTTACAGTACAATCTAATTGAATTAGAATTAGAATCACTTTATTGGCCACTGTGCTGCACACACTTCTCCACATTTAACCCAATCCGTGCAGTGAAACACACATTTACACACACACTAGTGAACACTAGGGGGCAGTGAGCAGTACCCAGAGCAGTGGACAGCCCTAAGCCACGGCGCCCAGGAAGCAGTTGGGAGTTAGGTGTCTTGCTCAAGGGCACTTCAGTCATGACCTGCCGGCTCTGGGGATCAAACCAGCGACCTTCCGGTTACACGCCCAGTTCCTCACCACCAGGCCACAGCTGCCCCCGTTTTTGTACTGGTGTTCAAACCTTTGCCTGGCCTTGCTCCCTCATACCTGAGCCTCCAGTACACACTCTCCACTCCTCTGATTCGCATTCACTTAAAGTTCCTCTCTCCAAGCTGTGTTCTGTTGGTGATAGGGCCTTTAGTGTTGCTGGCCCAAAGCTGTGGAACAGTCCCCATTTCGAGTTGTGTGCCACGTTTAAAGGTAGTCCTCAAACCCATCTTTTCCAACTGGGTCATGGCTGGCCCTGAACTGTGTTTGTGTTATTCTTATTTTTATTTTCACTTTTTTGACCGTATTTTACAGTGTACTTGGATGCCTTGAAAAGTGTTTATCAAATAAATTATTATTATTATTATTATTATTATTATTATTTTACTAGATGACAAACAAACTGAAGCCACTGCATGGTTCTTTCTTTAGTATCGGTCATTCAGAATCACAAAGACCTTTGAAACTTAGGATATTCCAATCCATTTATTGTCCCATTTAAGTATTACATGAGCAGATAGTCAATACTCCAGCAGCTTGGTTCAACTTAGAAAACACCGTTCCTCTAGCGTTTATACTTCCCGTTCCTATTGATACAAATAGATACGGTCAAAACACTGTTGACTTACTCGCCAACCACCTGTGCCCCTTACACCTCAGGACCCTCTTTTATAACACACAGCACCACTAAGTGATAAACGCCAACTGGCTCCAATATCCCATAATTCAATTACACTTTAAATCAACTGTGTGAAAACTGTAAAGCGAGCCCAAAGGCACCATTGCAATATAATTTTTATGAATGGAGATCAGATGTTTGACCGTGACAGGAACATGTAGTCATTGTGGGGACGTTAGATGTGTGGGCATCATTTCATTCCTTCATTCATTTGCATTCTCTCACTGTGACACCTAGCATTTCACAAACAGTCCGCTCTGAAAACACTCCACAAATTACACCAGATACGACCATGGAGAATCCCTGTGGCATTATTCATTGAAACCCACGCAGACACAGGGAGAACACACCACACTCCTCACAGACAGTCACCCGGAGGAAACCCACGCAGACACAGGGAGAACACACCACACTCCTCACAGACAGTCACCCGGAGGAAACCCATGCAGACACAAAGTGAACACATCACACTACTCACAGACAGTCACCTGGAGGAAACCCACGCAGACACAGAGAGAACACACCACACTCCTCACAGACAGTCACCCGGAGGAAACCCACACAGACACAGGAAGAACACACCACACTCCTCACAGACAGTCACCCGGAGGAAACCCACGCAGACACAGGGAGAACACACCACACTCCTCACAGACAGTCACCCGGAGGAAACCCACGCAGACACAGAGAGAACACACCACACTCCTCACAGACAGTCACCCGGAGGAAACCCATGCAGACACAAAGTGAACACATCACACTACTCACAGACAGTCACCCGGAGGAAACCCACACAGACACAGGAAGAACACACCACACTCCTCACAGACAGTCACCCGGAGGAAACCCACGCAGACACAGGGAGAACACACCACACTCCTCACAGACAGTCATCCGGAGGAAACCCACGCAGACACAGAGAGAACACACCACACTCCTCACAGACAGTCACCCGGAGGAAACCCACACAGACACAGGGAGAACACACCACACTCCTCACAGACAGTCACCCGGAGCGGGACTCAAACCTACAACCTCCAGGACCCTGAAGCTGTGACAGAGACACTACCTGCTGCTCCACCGTGGCCATTGGTGAATATTTGATTATTAATTTTTGAGATTTGGAATATTGTAGGTGAATATAAAGGTAAAATACAAAATGTTGGGTGAGTTCTGTTGAGAAACTATGATGACTTGAAGTTAAGGTCCATAGCACAGTTTTATTTTTAATTTGCTGAAAACAGGGTGAGAGAAAACACAACCTCTCCAGCGCTAACAGCTAAAAAAACACATCCCTCTGATCTGCTCCAGAAAACGCTCCCCAGAGGAAAGAAAAATCAAAAAGGAAATCTTCTTAATGTCTCTGTTATTTCTCTTAGACACCAGTGAGATCAGATGTAAACATAAAGGAGACTTTAGCATAAGATTCCTGCTGCTTAAATATGTCTCCTGAGAGAAACAGTATTCTCACACGTGTCTCTTCTGGAGGTCAGTAAAGTCACTGAGATGAACTAAACCCTGCTCCGTCCTTTATCACCTTTGCTTCTCTCTTGTGTCTCATGCCTCATTTTTGTCTTATAATTTTTCTCCTAAGTAATTTTAAGAAAATAACCATTATGTCTAATGAGACACTACAGAGCAAATTACGAGCAATAAACATTTTCCGCTGGGTCCACTTCACCCATATTCAGACTCTTCAACATAAAAGTCCTTGTAGGAAGTAAACATAAACAGCCTAACAATAGATTTATTTTCTTTAAAAAAACTAAACTACTTACACTGGAGTGTGGTGGCACAGTTTATTTTATCAACCTTGTAGCTGGAGTTAGACCACCTCCACGAGTGCTGGCTAACCTGTACATAAACTGTGCCCTTTAGAGAGGCTAGCAGGCCTAGGAGACAGAAAGGAGCCATGCTGAGTGCTGCAGTGCTCTGTGAGGAAGGAAAGTAGTTTGGAGATTGATATTTTTAAGGCAGAAGAAGCCATGAGTGAGTGTTACGTGCTGATTTACTAAACGACCCCCAACCCACCCCTGGGCAAAGCTACAAATATTTGCAGAATATTACTGCTGAGGATCTAGAGATATAAAAAATGTATTCAGGACAGCCCTAATGCAATGTACTATTATTATTAATAAAGATAGATTAATAGCATTTAAAATTTGAAGTGCAGAAGGGAGTGTTTCTGTCACAGCTGCAGGCTCCTGGAGGTTGCGGGTTTGAGTCCCACACCGGGTGACTGTCTGTGAGGAGTGTGGTGTGTTCTCTCTGTGTCTGTGTGGGTTTCCTCCAGGTGACTGTCTGTGAGGAGTGTGGTGTGTTCTCCCTGTGTCTGCGAGGGTTTCCTCCGGGTGACTGTCTGTGAGGAGTGTGGTGTGTTCTCCCTGTGTCTGTGTGGGTTTCCTCCGGGTGACTGTCAGTGAGGAGTATGGTGTGTTCTCCGTGTGTCTGCGTGGATTTCCTCCGGGTGACTGTCTGTGAGGAGTGTGGTGTGTTCTCCCTGTGTCTGCGTGGGTTTCCTCCAGGTAACTGTCTGTGAGGAGTGTGGTGTGTTCTCCCTGTGTCTGCGTGGGTTTCCTCCGGGTGACTGTCTGTGAGGAGTGTGGTGTGTTCTCCCTGTGTCTGCGAGGGTTTCCTCCGGGTGACTGTCTGTGAGGAGTGTGGTGTGTTCTCCCTGTGTCTGTGTGGGTTTCCTCCGGGTGACTGTCAGTGAGGAGTATGGTGTGTTCTCCGTGTGTCTGCGTGGATTTCCTCCGGGTGACTGTCTGTGAGGAGTGTGGTGTGTTCTCCCTGTGTCTGCGTGGGTTTCCTCCAGGTAACTGTCTGTGAGGAGTGTGGTGTGTTCTCCCTGTGTCTGCGTGGGTTTCCTCCGGGTGACTGTCTGTGAGGAGTGTGGTGTGTTCTCCCTGTGTCTGCGTGGGTTTCCTCCGGGTGACTGTCTGTGAGGAGTGTGGTGTGTTCTCCCTGTGTCTGTGTGGGTTTCCTCCGGGTGACTGTCTGTGAGGAGTGTGGTGTGTTCTCTCTGTGTCTGTGTGGGTTTCCTCCGGGTGACTGTCTGTGAGGAGTGTGGTGTGTTCTCCCTGTGTCTGCGTGGGTTTCCTCCAGGTGACTGTCTGTGAGGAGTGTGGTGTGTTCTCTCTGTGTCTGTGTGGGTTTCCTCCGGGTGACTGTCTGTGAGGAGTGTGGTGTGTTCTCTCTGTGTCTGTGTGGGTTTCCTCCGGGTGACTGTCTGTGAGGAGTGTGCTTTGTTCTCCCTGTGTCTGTGCGGGTGTCCAGTTTCCTCCCATGCTCTGAAAAAACACGTTTGTAGGTGGATTGGCGACTCAAAAGTGTCTGTAAGTGTGAGTGTGTGAATGAATGTGTGAATTTGTGTTGCCCTGTGAAGGACTGGTGCCCCCTTCAGGGTATGTTCCCGCTTGGTTCCCAGTTATTTGGGGTAGGTTCTGGACCCATCTCCACCCTGAACTGGATAAGCCCTTAAAGAGTATGTTTGGATGGATACCCACCCAATGAATGAATATCCGAATAGTAGAATATTCAGCTCCTACACTGTATATATAAGACCTCTTTTCAAGGATATGAAGTGCTTACAAAAGTGGTATGAAAAACATCAAGAGAGAAACATATAACAGCAGAGAGCAGAGAGGACAGATCAACACAGAGCAGCAGTGGGAGTCAGAAACCAACCAATGAACAGTGCCAAACAGCGAGGTCAGTGATGGTCTGCCTATGTCAATTGTCACAGTAGAAACCAGCAGTGATACTGGGCCGCTAGCCACCGAGCAGCAGCAATGAAAACAGGCTCCCTCAGTCAGCGGTCACGGCACACAGCAGCAGGGGAGGAACCCTCTGGCCAAGGTCATTAAACAGATAAAATATAAGTGTTTAAAGGATGATACTGGGCCAAGATTGACAGAGATGTAAGGTTATTTTAACTATGAGATTCCAGCATTGATCTGTTTCTCATGACCCTCTTTTGCATCTCATTATTCATTCTGATTCATTAAAAACATTAATTTAAAATGCTATCACCGTTAAACGATCTTCATGTCTGAGGTTACCAACGCTTTGTAAGACCCTGCTGAGTGTGTGTGTGTGTGTGTGTGTGTTTGTGTGTGTGTGTTTGTGTGTGGTAACAGTTGTGTACAATAGCTTTTTGCAAAACTTTTCACACATTCAGTTCCCGCAGCGCACACACACACACACACACAGAGAGAGAGAGAGTGTAAAACAGCAGAACACATCCTTTCATCCGTCTTTTCTTTGAATGACCTGAACCTCCACTTCCCCCTGGGTCACCCGCTGGAGCAGACAAATGCTGATTTCGTTTGTTCAAACACAGGATGGTGTTTCCTCCTTTATGGGACGCTCAGGTACATTTTACACGGCTGTTGGGGCTGTTGGGATTCTGAGGGAAATGTAAAATGCAGGAGAGAGCCGCTCCAGGTCACATGAGCGTTCATTTTTATTTTAAAGCCCTGACACTGGAGAGCAGTGTGGCAGCCGGAGAAATGACTCCACTACAGTGGTTTCTGGGGCTTGGATTAAAGCCCTGAGCACAGCAAACAAATGTCAGCACGACCAGGGCTGGTGTTAAATAAGGGGCCGGGGTGGGTATCAGCAGCAGGTTTACACCCTGTTCCCCACTGTAAATACAACACTAACAGGGGTCTACACTAGAACACGACAAAACAACCCAACACAGGCCACAGCAAACCCATCTGAAACATGGACCATCTCAGAAGATCGGTCCACCTTTAAAGGCATGTTTGCACTGTGGAAGGAAACTGGAGCACCCAGAGGAAACCCACAGAGACTCAGGGAGAACACACCACACTCTTCACAGACAGTGATCCAAGGCAGAGATCACCATGGCAACCCCAGCCCAAAACGAACTGTGACACTTCCCCCACTGTCCCATCTTTGGAAAACACTGCAACAGTTCTAGGGGCAGCATTGAGGTGCAGCAGGTGTTGTCTCTGTCACAGCTGCAGGCTCCTGGAGGTTGTGGGTTCGAGTCACGCTCCGGGTGACTGTCTGTGAGGAGTGTGGTGTGTTCTCTCTGTGTCTGCGTGGGTTTCCTCCGGGTGACTGTCTGTGAGGAGTGTGGTGTGTTCTCCCTTTGTCTGCGTGGGTTTCCTCCAGGTGACTGTCTGTGAGGAGTGTGGTGTGTTCTCCCTGTGTCTGCGTGGGTTTCCTCCGGGTGACTGTCTGTGAGGAGTGTGGTGTGTTCTCCCTGTGTCTGCGTGGGTTTCCTCCGGGTGACTGCCTGTGAGGAGTGTGGTGTGTTCTCCCTGTGTCTGCGTGGGTTTCCTCCGGGTGACTGTCTGTGAGGAGTGTGGTGTGTTCTCCCTGTGTCTGCGTGGGTTTCCTCCGGGTGACTGCCTGTGAGGAATGTGGTGTGTTCTCCCTGTGTCTGCGTAGGTTTCCTCCGGGTGACTGCCTGTGAGGAGTGTGGTGTGTTCTCCCTGTGTCTGCGTGGGTGTCCTCCGGGTGCTTTGGTTACCTCCCACACTACCGGTTACCACAGTGGATTTAACCCAACAAAGTCAAACTGAGCCAGGCCAGACTACATCAACTAGAAAAAGCCCAATAAATCAGACCATATCTACCATCAAACAAAAGCAAACCATCCCAGAACAGGGGCAAATCAGACAAAACAGACCACAACAAAGAAAAGCCAATCCGAACCAGAACAGACAAAACCAAATAAGATCACACTATATCAAACCAAACTGAGCTAAACCAGACCAGACCAAACAAGATCAGACTAAATAAACCAAACTGAGCTAAACCAGACCAAACCAAACAAGATCAGACTAAATCAAACCAATCTAAAGTTAACCAGACTGAACTAAACCACAGTTAACCCATCCTCTCCAAAAACTCCTAATCAGACCCACAATGTTAGGACTGAGTGGGAATGTAATTTTTCTAATGGCTGGCGACTACTGCTCTACCATCGAGCTCTGGATCTAGAACCATCTCCGTGTATCAGTGTCTTAACCTTCGACCCAGTTCCGAAGTCACTGTTGTGGAATGAGGCCGATCTCAGGTTAGTTTTGTGTGTGTTAAAACGCTAACACATCTTTGCTAAAAGAAGTGAAGCAAGAAGCGAGAAGCAAGGTTACAGCCGCACTCAGCTCGTCCCAATTGAGCTGAATTGGTTTGGCCTATAATTACAGATAGGTGAAGGGGAGATAGAGAGTTGAAAGAGGGTGCAGTACGCCACTGGGGACGTTCTCTCTCTCTCTCTCTCTCTCTCTCTCTCTCTCTCTCTCTCTCTCTCACTCTCTCTCACTCTGTATCTCCAGCGCTTCTCAGAGCCTTGAGGTTGCAAAGCAAAAGCATGAAAAGTGCTTATGCCAGCATCACAGCAGGGGAATGGATCTAGACTTAAGAAATTAAATCTGATAAAGGAAGCAGAGCCTCAGATATTTCCTTATCCACGCCGTTAGCTCCAGGTAATGAAAGTTTGCAGCGGACGAGGAGAAATTACCTGCCTTCCACATTTCGTTCACACTTTGATCTGCAAATGAAATGAAATTATTAAATTTCACACACTCCGCGTTGGCACACTCATGAGGTAATCACATTTCTTATTTGAGGCTAAAGCAATTTGGGGATGCATTTTCTACCACAAATTAATCGCCTTTCCCTGCTGCTGACGTCCTCGGCAGATTGGCTCAGCGTCAACAAACGTGTTTGGTTTTTTGGCTCTGAGTAAATGTTTAGCCGTAATGTATTAGTTTCAGCAACACAGCGCCATTAAAGTGTCATTAAAGTCACTCATCACCGCAGCAGTCATCAAACTTCAGTGACATTCAGATCCAATTTCACTGTGAGTTTCAGAGTGCAATCTTAAAGGTTCCAGAACTGGGGACAAAGAGTTTAACCTGAGAACACAACAAACATCTACCTGATATAAACACCCCCCTCTACTGACACTCACTGGACACTTTATCAGAAACACCCCCCTCTACTGACACTCACTGGACACTTTATCAGAAACACCCCCCTCTACTGACACTCACTGGACACTTTATCAGAAACACCCCCCCTCTACTGACACTCACTGGCCACTTTATCAGAAACACCCCCCTCTACTGACACTCACTGGACACTTTATCAGAAACACCCCCCCTCTACTGACACTCACTGGCCACTTTATCAGAAACACCCCCCCTCTACTGACACTCACTGGCCACTTTATCAGAAACACCCCCCTCTACTGACACTCACTGGCCACTTTATCAGAAACACACCCCTCTACTGACACTCACTGGCCACTTTATCAGAAACACCCCCCTCTACTGACACTCACTGGCCACTTTATCAGAAACACCCCCCCTCTACTGACACTCACTGGCCACTTTATCAGAAACACCCCCCCTCTACTGACACTCACTGGCCACTTTATCAGAAACACCCCCTCTACTGACACTCACTGGCCACTTTATCAGAAACACCCCCCTTCTACTGACACTCACTGGACACTTTATCAGAAACACCCCCCTCTACTGACACTCACTGGCCACTTTATCAGAAACACCACTCTATATACACTGATCAGACAAAACATTAAAACTTCCTTGTTTCTACTGTACTGATGTGGTAGTGTGTTAGTGTTTGTACTGGTATGAGTGGATCAGACACAGCAGTTGCTGCTGGTGTTTTTAAAGCACTCATTTATATTATATTTACATTTAAGGCCTTTGGCAGACACTTTTATCTAGAGTGACTTACAAGGTTACTGGTATGGCAGCCAATGCAGTGTTAGGAGTCTTGCCCAAGGATTCTTATTGGTGTAGCACAGGCTGGTTGCTCAGACCTGGAAATGAACCCAGGTCTCTCATATGTGAGCTAATGGTCTTACCACCGTACCACACCAACTGGACCACTGCTTGACTGAGAACAGCCCACCAAGCCGTCAGTGTCCTGTGGTCAGTGTCCTGTGTCACTGATGAAGGACTAGAGGACGAGCGACACACACTGTGCAGCGACAGATGATCTACTGTCTCTGACTCTACATCTACAAGGTGGACCAACGAGGGAGGAGTGTCTCACAGAGTGGACAGAGAGTGGACACAGGGTTTAAAAACTCCTGCTGCTTTAGTTTAGAGGAACACTGTACAGTAAAGAGCCATTGTAAGTTGGTTCCCAGTGGAGGACATGTTAACTCACGTGTGTCTGACCCAGTGTAGTCATCTTGTTTCTGGAGACGGTTCCTTTGTCTGCTGTGTTTGGACTGGAGTCGTTTGTCTCCTTCATTGTGGAGAAGCTCTGTGGTTTTAATGAGAGTCTGAGACGTGTCTGACACTTTCTCGTCCGCTCCCCGGGGAAAGGAACCTGCCTAGGTGTTTCCGAAGGGTCGCAGTAGGTTGAAATCATCTTTAATAACTTCCCTGAGGTATCGGCTCCTCTCCGAGCCGTGAAGGTGACTCTCTCCACAGCTGTGGAGCTGTCAGGACTTTTCTGAAGAGGTTCCCAGGTGAAGAACGAGAGAAACACGGCTGTGCTCTGCTGGAACTCTGCTTATCCACCGCTTGTAGGAGCCCATTTTCCGCAGGCACTTTCATCATTAAACATGTGTACATTTCAGAATGGAGACACTGAGACTAGCCTTTACCCATAATCCACAGCGGGTTACATCTGAGCAAACGTCAGGGAGATGAAAGCTAGGACGAGCTAAATGTGATCACTTAGGGAAAGTGCTCTTCTTTTAACCTTAACTTAACTTAACATCATTTGTCTTGTTTATGTTTGTGTTTACTTCATTTAACAGATCAAAACAGAACAGTAGCTCAGCTGTGTGTGTCTTAGAGCAAAACGGATCAGCATTTGGAATTGGAACTTCTCTATCGCTCTGTGCTGTGTTTATTGTTGAATACACTGTGAGAGTTTGAGTGTAATAAGGTGGGGAAGAGGAAACCGGATGAAAGTGCAAACTCAGTTCATACAAGCGCTGCAAGGAGCAGCCGTGTCCTGGTGGTTAAGGAACGGGGCGTGTAACCGGAGCGTCCCCGGTTCGATCCCCAGAGCTGGCGGGTCATGACTGAAGTGCTCTTGATCAAGGCCCCTAACCCCCAACTGCTCCCCGTGTGCTGTGGCTAGGGGCTGCCCACTGCTCTGTCTCACTGCCCCCTAGTGCTCACTGTTGTGTGTAAATGTGTGTTTCACTGCACGGATTGGGTAAAATGTAGAGAACAAATTCCTCGGTGAGCAGCACATTGCCCAATAAAGTGATTCTAAATATTAGCACTTTAACACAAGACATTTAATGTGTTCATTTCTTTGTATTATGCTAATTAATTGATTTAATTTGGCAACAACTTCCTCCCATAATTCCCTCTATTTACAAATTCTAGTGACGTAATAGTGGTTTTATTCTGCGATGTTAACTGTTGATTCCATAAAGTGCAACACAAATTATTTATGCAGGAATACGTATTAAATATCGCCACTAACTCTCACTCTTACCCTTTCTCTGTCTCTCTTTCATGTATTCACAAACACACAAACACACACACACACACACACACAGACAGAGATCCTGTTTCATCTTCTACCGCACTGAGTACCTCAGTTTGTCTCATATATATATATATATATATATATATATATATATATATATATATATATATATGTCTTTGTTTGAGCTAGGAGTTGTGTGTTAGTGTTAATTTTCTCAATTAAAGCTTCTCTGTCTGATGCTAAATGTCATGCTGTTGCCCTCTTTTGTGTTTTCCCGCTCTGTTCTTGTGTGTTGTTGGACGTCCTCCTTTAACACGTCTCTGTTTTTGTTTGTTTTTTTTGTTTTGTTTTTTTCTTGTCTCCTCCCGTGTCTCTGCCTTAGCCCCATGTCGTCTTTAGTGTTTCCACCTGTGCCTCCTTTGTGGTCCTGCCCTCTCGTTATCCCTCCCAGGTGTTGTTTGTCTCTGCTCCGGTGCTTATACACCCCTCTGGTCTGATCTTGTATGTCTATGTGTTAAAGTGTTTGCTTGTCTCTACATCTGTTCGTGGTTGTTTTCTGTTTGTTTTGTTCTAGTTTATTCTAATTTCTGTGTCCAGGTTGTGTTTGTTTATTTATTTATTTATTTTATCATACGTTGTTAGTTTTTGTTTTTAATAAATGACATGCTTTTACATCCGCCTCCTCGTCTCTTTTCACAACTGTGACACTAAAGCTCTCCCTAAAACTTTCACTCAGCAAATTAGAGCTTTTAATTAGAAAAATGATCAAAACTACAGATAAACACTTAATAAACTAGCATCACACTACCTCCGAAAAACACAAGGTATTAGCAGCATTTGAACTTCTTATTTTTGTTGATTCCATTGTGTTGACCTTACATTTAAATTTCCATTTTCAAAAGATTTAGCTTTAAGGCACAATGTGATTAGTCACAAATTACTATTTATTTTGTATTTTAATTGATTGACAGCCCTGGTTTATACCAACATGAGCTACACAGGCACAGAACAGCCATTCCACCACCGCAGTAGCCCATTAACAACTGACCATGCTGAGACAAAGACACAGGACTTTAACACATGCACAAAGGGGCAGAGGGTTTGGAAACGAAGTTCAAAACAGCTATTAGAAAGTGAATTAGAATAAAAATGAGAAATAGCTGTTTTTAATAAACCCATAATATACAACAGCCTGCTTCAGAGAAAACATTTATTGTGGAGCATTTACAGCAAGTTCATGTACCACCTCCCACACACACACACACACACTCCTCCTCAGTGATTTCCTGTCCTTTATGCACAAATATGATCACATTGGTGTAAAGTACTCTTTTAATCCTTCATCTTCCTAATGGAATATTAATGTTCCTAATTAAATAAATGTACATTAATGTTCCTACAGTTGTGTGAGGTGATTAGCCAGTGTTTGTGCTTGTGTTGATTAGAGTCTGAGAGGAATGAGAAATAAAAGGAATGAGGGCTGTTAATGGTCACATGTTTATTTTAATTACCTACATGTTTAATGTGCTACAATATTCATAACAGAGTTTATGCGTAATTATATCAATATAAATCCACTTTCAGTGCATAATTCACACAGTTTACTTTTAACACTAAAAGAAAATATGAAAATTGATGCGTTCGTGTGGATTGCGTGAAATCTACCCATAGATCCACACTAGGCCAAATTTACTCAGTTGAATTCAAGCTGTTTACATAAAATTACAATCAATACCACCTTAAAAGCTGGATACAACTGCCTTACAAATACACAGATCAACCTTAACATTAAAATGACTCTCTGTCATCTACAATAACAGACTGTAGTCCACCTGATTTTGTGCATAGTTTTAACAACCTCTCCCCCCTGTTCCTCAGCGCTCAGGACCCCCACAGAGCAGGTGTGATGTGGTGGTGGATCATTCTCAGCGCTGCAGTGACACTGACGTGGTGGTGGTGTGTTAGTGTGTGTTGTGCTGGTGTAGAGTGGATCAGACACAGCAGTGCTGCTGGAGTTTTTAAACCCCTCAGTGTCTGGACTGAGAACAGTCCACCGACCGAAAACATCCAGCCGACAGCGTCCTGTGTCACTGATGAAGGACTAGAGGACGAGCGACACACACTGTGCAGCGACAGATGAGCTACTGTCTCTGACTCTACATCTACAAGGTGGACCAACGAGGGAGGAGTGTCTCACAGAGTGGACAGAGAGTGGACACAGGGTTTAAAAACTCCAGCAGCACTGCTGTGTCTGATCCACTCTACACCAGCACAACACACACTAACACACCACCACCACGTCAGTGTCACTGCAGCGCTGAGAATGATCCACCACCAAAATCATACCATTGAGTGTGACTATAATATATCAGTACCTTGTTCTGAGAGTGCAGAGTGTGTTGGAGGACGAAGGAGATCAGCAGAAGTTCTGAAAGACGTTCATATCCAGAGCCTTTCAGTAAAGACAGAGTGAACGCTCTCTGCCGGCTCTGGGAGGATGAAATATTTAATGCCACACTGTTCACAAGCTTCAGTTCAGTGTCACTGTGGAGGACACTTGAGACGGGGGTCAGAGCTCTGAGCTGTGGAAACTCACTTCAATTTAAATAAGATTCAAAGCAGCAATCAGTGACTTTCACCTCCACAAAGCAGCAGACATTTATTTACTTAACGGGAACATGTTATACTTGTATTTTCACAGTGAAACACAGCTCAGTTTCTTAATGAAACGTCTGTGACCTGCTTTGGTCCAAACCCCACGAGCCCCACAGCAGTGTTCTCCCCCTGTGTAAACAGCCCCTGTTCAGAACGCCCGCTTTCAGCACCTGTTCCTTTAAATGATAATGAGCCGCTCACTGTTCACCCCGACCCCGAGCACACAGCAGTGAGGAGCGAGGAGCAGAAGCTCTGTTTTTTTTCTTCTCCATTATCCTTTTCTATGTGCTCATTGTGTCTGTTTTTACCTTGTCTTTGCGCTCTCACATAAATGCTGCGCTGTGATTGGACAGACTCAGACGAGGGGGTGGGAACATTCTAAAGTATCTGCACTTGGCATCAGAAACAGAGCAGAAAACTGACTTGTTCATCTTGTTTCACAGTGTGTGTGTTGGTGGGCTCAAGGCACACACATTAATGTGGTGATGCACTGAACAAGAGAGTTCTTCATTTAAAGTGATTATAATTTTTACATATTATTTAAAAACTCGCAGGGTGTGAAGTGTCGGTTTGATCATCAGTCCCTAAAGAGGTTATACTCTATAGAGTGCGTCTGATCACGGTGACAGCGGAATAAAGTCAAAGTAAACTTTTTAGTGAAGAAGAGTCAACTACCACAGAATTGAGTGTTGTTGAAAACATCAAAAATTTTAGCATTTTCCTATTTGTAATTTCTACAAATACTTTGCATTGTGTTGAATATGTTTCATCATAGATTTTGTTCATTGAATTAATACTGAATTATTCATTAAGTCATTGTCTGTAGCTTATCCAGATAATCACTGGGCACAATGCAGGAACACACTCTGAAAAAGGCACCAGTCCTTCACAGGGCGATGCACACTCACACATTTACTCACACCTAAGGAAACATTTGACTCTCCAATCAACTTACCAGCCTGTGTTTTTGGAGCGTGGGAGGAAACCGGAGCACCTGGAGGAAACCCACGCAGAAACAAAGAGAACACACCACACTCCTCACAGACAGTCATCTGGAGGAAACCCACGCAGACACAAGGAGAACACACCGCACTCCACATAGACAGTCACCCGGAGGAAACCCACGCAGACACAGGGAGAACACACCACACTCCTCACAGACAATCACCCGGAGGAAACCCATGCAGACACAGGGAGAACACACAACACTCCTCACAGACAGTCACCCGGAGGAAACCCACGCAGACAAAGGGAGAACACTCCACACTCCTCACAGACAGTCACCCGGAGGAAACCCACGCAGACACAGGGAGAACACACAACACTCCTCACAGACAGTCACCCGGAGGAAACCCACGCAGACAAAGGGAGAACACACCACACTCCTCACAGACAGTCACCCAGAGGAAACCCACGCAGACACAGGGAGAACACACTACACTCCTCACAGACAGTCACCCGGAGGAAACCCAAGCGGACACAGGGAGAACACACCACACTCCTCACAGACAGTCACCCGGAGGAAACCCACGCAGACAAAGGGAGAACACACCACACTCCTCACAGACAGTCACCCGGAGGAAACCCACGCAGACACAGGGAGAACACTCCACACTCCTCACAGACAGTCACCTGGAGCGGTACTCGAACCCACAACGTCCAGGTCCCTGGAGCTGTGACAGAGACACTATCGTCTGCTCCAGTGTGACGCCTAATACTGAATTAACCAAATGAAAACAGCAAATACCATTTAAAGTGTGTGGACATTTCATGATGAATAAGCCACTAGAACTGACCCAAAATGAACTGCAATAAAGCGTCATTACATTACCATGTGTTTCATCTGGTGAAGTCCAAACATTAACATCTTTATAAAAAAAAAAAAAAACAGAGTCCAGACTGACCCTCTCTGGACCGAGGCCAGCTCACATGAGGCCGGTGGGTTCTGGGTGTGTTATTATTTTATTGGCTTGTGATGTTCTTGTTTGTCCTGCTGTTAATTTAGATTAAAACATCATCATTACTTCACTCAGCTCCACATTATTTTTCATCAAGTTCTGACGTGCCATTAATTAGGCACTGATGGGGTAATGAAGTCCACTCGCGTCCTCATTATGTCCCTCGTCTCCGTCTGTATTCACGCTGAAGGTGACTCCATTTTATTCCAGGGGTCACCTTAAAAATCACATTCAAATGTTTGTTTGGGTCTCTGTGGGAGACTGTAGCATCTCACACTGAGACTTTACAGAGATGTTAAGGAGACAGTACAGAGATGTTAAGGGGTCACTACATTAATATGTTTACAGGTTTCGCAGTGCTAAGTCTGGACAGAGACTCTATTCTATCTTTTACAGCTCAGTGGAGCATCACAATGATTATGCAGCTGAGATTTTAAGTTAAAGATACTACCTAGTGTTGCTTTAAGGAGACACCACAGGGATATTAATGAGACACTACAGAGATATTAAGGAGACACTATAGAGATATTAAGGAGACACTATAGAGAAGTTAAGGAGATACTACAGAGATATTAATGAGACACTACAGAGATATTAAGGAGACACTATAGAGAAGTTAAGGAGATACTACAGAGATATTAATGAGACACCACAGAGATATTAAGGAGACACTATAGAGAAGTTAAGGAGATACTACAGAGATATTAATGAGACACCACAGAGTTATTAAGGAGACACTATAGAGAAGTTAAGGAGATACTACAGAGATATTGATGAGACACCACAGAGATATTAAGGAGACACTATAGAGAAGTTAAGTAGATACTACAGAGATATTGATGAGACACCACAGAGATATTAAGGAGACACTATGGAGAAGTTAAGGAAATACTGCAGAGATATTAATGAGATACCACAGAGATATTAAGGAGACACTATAGAGAAGTTAAGGAGATACTACAGAGATATTGATGAGACACCACAGAGATATTAAGGAGACACTATAGAGAAGTTAAGGAGATACTGCAGAGATATTAATGAGATACCACAGAGATATTAAGGAGACACTATAGAGAAGTTAAGGAGATACTACAGAGATATTGATGAGACACCACAGAGATATTAAGGAGACACTATAGAGAAGTTAGGGAGACACTACTGAGACATGAAAATAAACTATGAAGATATTAAGGGGAAATTATAGAGATATTAAGAAGGAGCTACACAGACATTAAAGAGACAAAAGAGTGATATTAAAAGGACACTACAGAGCTATAAAGAAGTAACTACAGAGACATTAATGAGATCTTATCCTGATTGCTCTTTCCTTTAGGGTTGAAAGGAGAATGTTTCTCCATCACAATACACACACACACACACACACACACAGTGACAGGAGGATATATATATATATATATATAACAGAGGATCAATTCTGTAAATGAACTGCTTTACCCTTTAAACCAGAGAGAAATAGAGAGAGAGAGAGAGAGAGAGAGAGAGAGAGAGAGAGAGAGAGAGACATCAAAAATTGATTTTCAAACCCAGGGGTTTGGGATTCACACTGCATTGGACACACTCTTCTCCTGTGGATGAATCAGTTGAGGAATTGCAGCGGTTCACAGGCTTAAGGAGTTCGTTTTTAATTGGACGGGAAAGTGTGACCAAGCGAGTGGCCAGGCCTCAGGCTTCCCGCCAAAACGCGTTTATCAGCCTCTGTCAGGTGTGTAATTTACCATCGCATCCCACTCTCAGATAAAACAAGACCCAACGCTCCAAATCCAGTCCGTCACACCGCTCCAAACAGTAGTGCTCAAACACATTCCTCACACACACACAGACACAGACACACACACACACACACTCACACACACACACACACACACCACACATACATTCTCACACACACATTCTACATACCCACACACACACACACACACACACACACACATACACACACACACAAACATACACTTAGACGCACACACACACACACACACACACCACACGTACATACTCACACACACATGCTACATACCCCCCCCCCCACACACACACACACACACACACACACACAGTTCTATCTAGATTCTACATTTATGTCTGAATCCTACACCCACAAACCATCATTACTCTCCTGATCCTGTGTATGTCCCTGGGTCAACTCAACAGTGCAGTGACAGTTCACACTGGAACTAGTTCAAAGTTCAGTTCGTACTAATGAAAATTAACTAGTTCACATCCATAGTTCATTTTTAAATGTCACCATTCCAGAAGCAAACTAGTGTTTATTTGTTTCTTTCTTTTTTCAATAAATAGGTTGATATTCTTGTTCTACACCTCCATCACAGGCACAACATCACTGCACAAACACTGACATGGATTACATTTAAAACACTGAGCTGCATTAAAAACCAATGCTGAGTGTCATATAAATATAATAAAAACCAAATAACACTTTTTATGAAATTCAGTTTCCTCCACATTTGCTGCTCTGCAGTCGGTTTGTGCTGGAAACCTGTGTAATGTGTTTGCGAAGCCCCTGTGTCTGTAAACAAGTAAAAAACAAACAAACAAACAAATAAAAAAACAAAGCGTCTCAGTCTAATATGCTAGGCTTCCCCTCTCTGTTCATGGCAGAGAAACAGAAAAGAGCATTCCAAACACTGAAAATCATGAAAAGAGATGAGGATATTGCTTTATAGCTGGGTAATTTTGACTTATTTTTGCTGTTTCAGATTCTTTAGTTTGGAAATGGCTCTAAATTTGGGAGCTCCATAAAAGCAAACACCTCGAGTTACAAGTGAGATTCTGTGGTAATTCAAACAGTGAATAAAGTTTGCAGAAATGTTAAACTTCAGCCATGTACAAAAAAGAGTCATTTTTCTCCTCTAACACACCATTCCACCTTAAAAGATGAGGAGTTTCTGAACGTAAACAAACCAGAGAGAACTGCAGTTCCCCACAATTATAGCGTGTTCCCTTTAAGGCGAATGTATTTCACAACTTGGTTTTGATGCTTCAACTCGTGTCTCCTTTTAAATTCAATTCCAAGCTTTTTGTTTTTTTTGTTTTACTTTGTGGCAACTTTTCTGACAGTGTATACACACCTAAACATGACGGCTCAAGTGTTTTTATAGAACCCTGAATGCTCTAAGAAGCATTTGAATAATTAAAAGGTTATTTTCATTGTAAATGGGTTCAGTTCGATGGAGAATGTGCTATGGATGGTTCTATACGGCACAAAAAGGGTTCCTTTATAATTGCGATGTCAAGTTTGTTAAAGTAGAGGAACTCTTTTTGGTGCCACATAGAACCCTTTTCTGAAAGGACCATCTATAGCACATTCTCCATTAGTCTGAAGAACACCTTCATGATGCCCGTGACTCTCTATAAATCATTTTCCGTTAAAATAACGTGCCTTTGAAGAATCATCTATTTTAAGAGTGTACATTTACATCTGACTCCATGCCCAGTGCCAAGTGTGGAGGGTATAGACGTGTGGAGTGTAGAGGGGTGTAAAGTTCCCATGCACTGGGAAGGTGCTCGATAGGCTAGTTGCCTTAGAAAAAAAAAAAAACGAAAACCCATGTCCTTCCAGCAGCTCTGTGAAGCCCTTGTGAAGCTGCTCAAAACTAATGTTTATAGAAGTAGAAATGAATGTTTGAGAATGAAATCATTGCAAGCTCCCATCCGCATTTTTCTGTCCTTGCCGTGGGCTCAGGGCTCGACCGAGGCAGAGAGGAAACGGGATGATGGAGGTGTAGAAGTATAAGAGTTTCAGAGACCTGAGGGACTTTAATACTATGGTGTGATATTTTATTAAAGGCTGTTATAAAAGATTCAGCGTGTAACAACACACACACTATCAGCAGATAACACCAATGACTGAGAGCAGAGAGCCGCCTCCGAGGGAGATCACTGACAACAACAAAAAAAATAATAATATCAGAGTAAGGGTTACCACCTTAAATCCAGTCCTTAAAAGGATTATAGGCAGGTGGTGGCGCTGTCGCACAGTTGAAGGGGCTCGGGGTCCTGGGTGGGATCCTCTCCTCAGGTCACTGTCTGTGAGGAGTGTGGTGTGTTCTCCCTGTGTCTGCGTGGGTTTCCTCCGGGTGACTGTCTGTGAGGAGTGTGTGTGTTCTCTCTGTGTCTGCGTGGGTTTCCTCCGGGTGACTGTCTGTGAGGAGTGTGTATGTTCTCTCTGTGTCTGCGTGGGTTTCCTCTGGGTGACTGTCTGTGAGGAGTGTGGTGTGTTCTCCCTGTGTCTGCGTGGGTTTCCTCCGGGTGACTGTCTGTGAGGAGTGTGTGTGTTCTCTCTGTGTCTGCGTGGGTTTCCTCTGGGTGACTGTCTGTGGGGAGTGTGGTGTGTTCTCCCTGTGTCTGTGTGGGTTTCCTCCTCGTGCTCTGCTTTCCTCCCAGAAGTGACTGGGTGAAATTGTCCAGAGATGTGAGTGTGTGAGTGACTAGGTGAGTGCATGAAACAGTCCAGAGATGTGTGTGTGTGTGACTTGGTGAATGTGTGTGTGTGTGTGTGACTTGGTGAGTGTTTGTGAGTGTGTGAAGCTATCCATAGGTGTAAGTGTGTGAATGATAGGGTGAGTGTGTAAGTGACAGTGTGGGGGTCTGGAACTGTCTAAAGGTCTGAATAAGTGAGTGACTGGCTAAGGGTCTGTGACTGGGTGAGGGTCTGTGACTGGGTGAGGGTCTGTGACTGGGTGAGTGTGTGTGACTGGGTGAGGGTCTGTGACTGGGTGAGGGTGTGTGACTGGGTGAAAGTGTGTTTCAGCCTTACAGCCAATGATTCCAGATGGGCTGTGGACCCACTGAGACCCTGAACAGAATGAATTGCTGACAGGACATGAATGAATGAATGAATAAATGTGTTTTAGCCACAATACCTCAGTAAAACACAGCATTAGTCCGGAGAAGCTGTGAAATTACAGCCTTAATATTTCTGTTTCATTTTAATGAACTCCAACATTTAAAGCATCCACTGCTCAGTGTTTACAGCGAAGCTAAGGCCATCAAACCTGGCATGAAACCTCCTTCCCCCACGCAACAGCATATTTCTACTCTTCATACCGAACTCTCTGGTCTATCTAACCTTGCTATCCTTTCTTTCATCCCTCCATCTTCCCACAGAAGCCTATTGAATCTCAAGCTGATTGAATTTTCAGAGTTGGTGGAAATATTCAAAGTGTTTACTAAAGACACACATCTGAGTTTCGTACTGATATCACTGATCTATTTAATCCTGCTGTCCTTCCTTTCAGCGCTCCGTATAAACCCACTGGATTCACTCCTCACTGCGATTCTGGACAAAGATTGAGGTGCCGACCCATAACCCCCCGCTTCACTCGTCTGCTGACCCTGCTTTTCTCTCCTTCCTTCCTCCGACATCCCTTAGAAAAGCTCGGACTCTTAGCTGCTCTTTGAAATTTGGAACCGCGAGCGTTAAATTATAGTGAAAAAGCACCCAAGTGACTCCAAATGTCCTGTTTTTATGGAAGATCTACTACATGATTCCTTTTCTTTAAACTCAACTGAGCATCGTGGTCCTGACCCAAGTGTAAACCATGTTCTACTTTGTTCCACTGCTGTTTTTCATCGAGTCATGTCCCATAGCCCCAAACATCACCATACTGTTGTTGTTTCACTTTCATCTGTTCCTGATAGGGGGCGCCACATGGAATAATCCGCCACCCCAGCCTATGATCCGCACGTTTTCATGTTTTTGTCACGTTCTGTCTTGATTCCAACTATCCTCTGTGGCTTACTTAAAAAAATAAAATAAAATAAATAAAAACACCTGCTCACTTCAGTTTTGCAAAAAAAAAAAAAACTCAGCTGCAAGAATCCTCTTCCATTCTGAGTTCATTCATTCATTTATTCATTCATTCATTGTCTGTAACCCTTATCCAGTCCAGAGTTGCGGTGGGTCCAGAGCCTACCTGGAATCATTGGGCGCAAGGCAGGAATACAGCCTGGAGGGGGGCGCCAGTCCTTCACAGGGCAACACACACACACACATTCACTCACACACTCACACCTACGGACATTTTGAGTCACCAATCCACCTACCAACGGAGCACCTGGAGGAAACCCACGCAGACACAGGGAGAACACCATTCTGAACTTAAAAGCATTAATATGGACGAAGCCAATAGGTTTCAGTTTAACGGTGATGTCTCGTTTCATGTTTGTTCTTGGACGTTTTTCAGTGGATTATATACTGTTTATATCGATATCGGAATTTTATCGTATCGACCAGAATTAAGAATTATATTGTGATATAAATTTTTGCCTGTATCATCCAGCCCTAACTTAGAGCCTCTGATGCTGGTCTTATTTTCATCCCCAAGTTCAGACTGATCTCTGCAGGGGGCAGAAGCTTCAGTATCGGCCCCAAAACTATGGAACACATCACCTGTATCTCTCCATCTCTCCCCTTCTCTCTCTTCTTTTCTCAATTGAAAACACACCCTTTTCTCTCCATTTCATCAGCTCTCTTTTGTAAACAACTGAATGGTCTTTCTCCCCCTCCCTCTGTGTCGATGTAAAGTGACCTTGAGTGTGAGAAAGGCACTATAAGAAATATATATGAATTCAACATATTATTATTATTATTATTATTGGGCGGCACGGTGGTGCAGCAGGTAGGTGTCGCAGTCACACAGCTCCAGGGGCCTGGAGGTTGTGGGTTCGAGGTGTGGTGTGTTCTCTTTGTGTCTGCGTGGGTTTCCTCTGGGTGCTCCGGTTTCCTCCCACAGTCCAAAAACACACGCTGGTAGGTGGATTGGCGACTCGAAAGTGTCTGTAGGTGTGAGTGAATGTGTGTGTGTGTCTGTGTTGCCCTGTGAAGTACTGGCGCCCCTCCAGGGTGTATTCCTGCCTTGCGCCCAATGATTCCAGGTAGGCTCTGGACCCACCGCAACTCTGGACTGGATAAGGTTTACAGACAATGAATGAATTATTATTATTATTATTAATAATTCTATGAGACTATAGGATTGAGGGTGGATGTATTTTGTGATGCAGCTCTCCTGTTTGATCCCATTTGATTTATGCTTTCACTTGAAACAGCCCTTACACCAAATAAAATAAATCATTCATTCATCTGCTGTAAACGCTTCCTCATGTTCAGGGTCACAGTGGGTCCAGAGCCTACGATTAATTATTGGAAAGAAATCAGGGACACACACTGGACCAAAAGTCACACACACACACACACACCTGTGGACAGTTTCACACACTCACCAAATCACTTGTGCATGCATTGGATGGTACTGGATGAGTCCTGTTCTGATTGGTGCTTTGTTTTGTGCTTGAGTTCCAAAGCAATCCTCGCTGAAACACTCCTTATAACCTCAGTGAGTGGGCGGAGCTAATCTGCTGTAGTCTGCAGTAGTTGGTGATATGTAAATATGTTTTTTTGTGACATCACACACAGTGAACACTGCACAGTATTGATTTGTATTTGAATGGATTTTCTCCAATGATTCAGCTATTACACTGACACCTAGTGGACTGGATGTACTTTACCGATTCTATAAATGGTCGCCCCCAGGTGGGGGACCCACTCTATGGGTCATTAACTGATTTATTCAGAGACGACCAAACGACCTGACCTTTCATTTCATGTGTTGCACTTTATTAAAATAATATAAGGAATAGAAAACAATCACTTTTAATTAATATTTTTGGCAACTTTTTGTTGGTGCGAGTTATTTTAACTCTTCCATTTGACCACAGTGAGGAGATGGACTTGTGTGATCATAAAGAAAGTCCTATAAATGAAACCATATGAGCATACAGCTGATTGGATTGCATCTGGAGATCAATGCTTCCAGCCAGACAGCCTTGAACATCCGACTCTGCGCTTCCAGACACAAAGAACACATTTAAAACTTCAGAGAATGGGTTTTATTGCTGGCCTTTTGACCCAGACTCTTTGTTCAAGTGTCTACAAACTCAGTCTTGTGCCCATGACCATTGTTTTCAACTGAAACAAACACGTTGACCTTCTCTTGATGGTTTTCCAGTGTTTACAATGAGTAGGAGAGATACACCCATAGCACTAATCCCACGTTTCCCCCTGTCAGCTCGTCTAATTGCTTTTAATTATGGATGCAATTATTCTAAATGATGAGATGAATTTAATTATCGCTTATTTTTCTGCACTTGCAGCAATATTCCTGCGCTCAGGTTAAAGTGCTTTTTATGGAGATCCTGAAACCCTCTGGCATATTAAAGATGATAATTATCACAGAATAATTGCGCTGAATATATTTATTCTCTCTTCACTCTCGCATAAACTCAGGCTTGAATATTTAAGTATATTAATATAATGGAGACTCAGACGTGAGCTTTGTCTACGCAGTGTTAAATACAGAGTACAATAATGTAACTATTTAAAGCAAAGTATGTTTAACCGTAAGTTTATGCGGCACGCTAAGATTGTCCAGCTAATATGTCTCTACCTGCATATATGCACCTACATAAAATAAGTGTCCCATACGTTATACATACACTACAAATGAAATATTTCTAATAGTGTGCCGGGCGACAGCAGGTTGTGTCTCTGTCACAGCTCTAGGGTCCTGGAGGTTGTGGGTTTGAGTCCCGCTCCAGGTGACTGTCTGTGAGGAGTGTGGTGTGTTCTCTCTGTGTCTGCGTGGGTTTCCTCCGGGTGACTGTCTGTGAGGAGTGTGGTGTGTTCTCCCTGTGTCTGTGTGGGTTTCCTCCAGGTGACTGTCTGTGAGGAGTGTGGTGTGTTCTCCCTGTGTCTGTGTGGGTTTCCTCCAGGTGCTCCGGTTTCCTCCCATGCTCCAAAGACACACGTTGGTAGGTAGATTGGAGATTCAAAAGTGTCCATAGGTGTGAGTGTTTGAGTGAATGTGTGAGCGTGTCGCCCTGTGTAGGACTGATGCCCCCTCCGTAGTGTGTTCCCGCCTTGTGCCCATTGATTATGGGTAGACTCCGGACCCATCTCTGCCCTGAACTGGAAAAGGGTTACAGAAAATGAATGAATGAATATTTTCATTCATAAATATTTAATTTCATTTCAATATTTAAAGTAAAACACTAAACAAAGACCCGATTAAACCTAGAAACTATAACTGAATGAGGACAGAAAGGGTCACATCACACGGAACAAAACTTGTAACACAAACAAAGCATACCACAGACAACTTCAGAAACACTAAAGTATCAACAACACTATAAACAAAGACCAAGAACAACATGAACATTCAGAACACTAAAGACATGATTCAGAACAACCTGAACACGTACAACAGACAAACACCTACAGAGGAATATAGACAAAGAGTAAATAAACCAGGAATGACCGTGAATATCTATGAAAGACTGACAAACACTGAACTTTTAAACATTAGACCGATTGGGATCAACTGTGGGAGTAGAATGAGGAAAAGGGGGCGTGGCTAAACAGAACATGTGTAGAGAAGCACAAGAGGAAACTAACCACAGAAAGTACAAGACGGAGACAGATATAAACAAGAAAACAAAACCAAAACAAGACAAGGTAAGGCCACAATGTGACACCAATAAAGTGAACAGTGACTTGACTTACACAGAGGCGTTTCTAATAAAGTGTCCAGGGCTTGGGTTCGTAGTGGACTGAAACCAAATAGATCACACAGCTGTTTACACTGGGATCCACATGATCTGGTTTGGGCCTAATGAGAACAAAGGGAACAGCCGCTGGGTGAAGCTCGTCTGGTCGTTAGTCCTCCGCCACTCCTCCGTCCAAAGTGTGAGGACCACCTCCCAAACAAAACTCTGTCTGTCGCCCCGGGGGTCAGCTCCAGCTTGATTCTGTTTACACACACACACACACACACACACACACAAGCGCATTAGTGCGGGTCAACCATCACAAACGCAGCGAGTCAACAGCACTCTTCCACTCCAATTAATTCAGCGCACTTGCATCCTCTCACGTTCCCGTCCCCTCACCTCCGACGACGCAGAATAAAAACACAGGGCGGAGAGGGATCCTGGAGAAGAGGAGACGCTGTGTCCACAGCCGTTATTAGACCCTCATTAGAGTCACGCCACAGCAAACATAAACAAGTCTGAGGCAGACGGAGATTAATGAGCTCGGGATGACTCTGACACAATTAAAATGGTTTTACAATAAGGAAGGGCCTTCACTAAAGGGGGGCATTAAGGGGGCAGAGCCACCCCCCACCCCTCGCCATGTATTAAACACATGTGTCTATACGGTGCATATATTTTCACTTTTATCTTTTTGATCACAAAACAGCAGGCTCGAGCTACAGCATCATTCATTTATTCACCCATTCATCCATTCATTCGTTCATCTTCAGAGCCTGCCACTGGGTGTAAGACAGGAACATAGTGTTATAACTGCGGGGCCCACTGCTGGGTCCACAGACCTGGCAGGGACCCTTCGGTAAGGGGAAACAGGGATGATATCCATGCTGCATGGCCCTTGAAAAAAAAGGTCTTTGGCAATTGCACATTTGAGGTTCGCGAGGTGGGAGGAGCCACATCCATTACGACCCTGCACTCCCCCACCACCTCCACCCTTCCCCGTGAGTATGACGGAATTCACAGCGTGAGAGGCTTTCTCTGATTCCTCCAGGTTGAAGTTTGGACTTCAACTGGGCATCCCCTGGCCATCCTAGGTGGCCTTGCCTGTGTGTGTGTGTGTATGTGAGAGAGAGAGAGAGAGAGAGAGAGAGAGAGAGAGAGAGAAACTGAACAAGACAAGAGGGTGAGAAGGAAGAGAAAGAGACAGGTACAGTGTGAAGGGGACGAATAAAAAACAAAGAATGAGAAGATGACTGAGGAATGGAAGGAGAGAGAGAGAGTGTAGGTGGTAGGAGGAGAGAGGGAAGAGAAAGAGACAGAAGCATATAGAGATTGGGAGGGGGGCAAAGAACTAAATTGAAAGAAAGTAGAGGATGACTGAGGAATGGAAGGATTGAGAGATAAACGGAGAGAAAAAGATGAGAAAAAGAGAGAGAAAGAGATGATAAGAAAAAACGAGAGAGGAAGCTTGAACGGAGGTGAAGACCAAAGAGAAAGACAGAGACTGTGATTAGGAAGGGAAAGAGAGAGAGAGAGAGAGAGAGAGAGAGAGAGAGAGAGAGAGAGAGAGAGAGAGAGAGAGAGAGAGAGAGAATGAAATGTGCTGATCTCTATGAATTTAGAGAGCCTACTTTACAGAGAAATACATAAGCGCTCCTGTCCCCAGCAGAACCCAGCGCCGCTGACACGCAGAGGGTTCACCGTGAAGAACAGCTTCCCTTTCTCTGTCCGCCCTCACATTCAAACATATACTCTCTTAACCTCAACTCCATAATGAGGGGGTGGAGGCAGGGGCAGTGAAGCCCACCAGTCTACACCCCACCAGTCTATACCTCACCAGTCTACACCCCATCAGTCTACACCCCACCAGTCTATACCCCATCAGTCTATACCCCACCAGTCTACACCCCACCAGTCTACACCCTATCAGTCTATACCCCATGAGTCTACACCCCATCAGTCTACACCCTATCAGTCTACACCCCACCAGTGTACACCCCATCAGTCTATACCCCATCAGTCTACACCCCACCAGTCTATACCCCATCAGTCTACACTCCATCAGTTTACACCCCACCAGTGTACACACCACCAGTCTACACCCCACCAGTCTACACCCCATCAGTCTATACCCCATCAGTCTACACCCCACCAGTCTATACCCCATCAGTCTACACTCCATCAGTTTACACCCCACCAGTCTACACCCCACCAGTCTACACCTCACCAGTCTATACCCCATGAGTCTACATCCCATCAGTCTACACCCCACCAGTGTACACCCCATCAGTCTACACAACATCAGCGACAGAAATCAACTTAAAGGCAATGTTCGTTATTTCAATCCAAAAAACTTTTATAGATTTTAGAGGATGTTTCCTTGTCATTTGCTGCTCTCTGCTCTGTTTATGTGATGGAAAAAGCTCTGGTGTTTTGGGACCTCCAGGTGTCGTGGAGATAGGGGCATGGTTGTGCAGTGTTGACGGATGCAGGTGGAGTTGAAGGAGTGCTACAGTGGCACACACTCGAGTGATATATATGTCCTCAATAAAATAAGGCTCTTTAAATGACATCATGGAAACCAATGCCATTTTTATACCAATAGCACTAGGACTGGAGACAGAACACTCCCCTGTAATCTCCCAGTGGTCAGTCCATCACTGGCCGTGAGAGCTGGAGTGTGTTTGATGGTGTTTACAAGGTCATGGACACTGAACACAGCTGTACAAACACACTGTGTGTGATATAGGACCGGTCAACAGGCTCAGACACAAACACATACCACATCACACCCTCTTATAAACACCAGCCTCATACTCTACTCACTGGCCAGTTTATCAGAAACACTCCCCCAACTGACACCCACTGGCCACTTTATCAGAAACACCCCCTATACTGACACTCACTGGCCACTTTATCAGAAACACTCCCCTCTACTGACACTCACTGGCCACTTTATCAGAAACACCCCCCTTCTACTGACACTCACTGGCCACTTTATCAGAAACACCCCCCTTCTACTGACACTCACTGGCCAGTTTATCAGAAACACCCCCCTTCTACTGATGCTCACTGGCCACTTTATCAGAAACACCCCCCTTTTACTGACACTCACTGGCCACTTTATCAGAAACACCCCCCTATACTGACACTCACTGGCCACTTTATCAGAAACACTCCCCTCTACTGACACTCACTGGCCACTTTATCAGAAACACCCCCCTTCTACTGACACTCACTGGCCACTTTATCAGAAACACCCCCCCTCTACTGACACTCACTGGCCACTTTATCAGAAACACCCCTCTTCTACTGATACTCACTGGCCACTTTATCAGAAACACCCCCCCTCTACTGACACTCACTGGCCACTTTATCAGAAACACCCCCTCTACTGACACTCACTGGCCACTTTATCAGAAACACCCCCCCTCTACTGACACTCACTGGCCACTTTATCAGAAACACCCCTCTTCTACTGATACTCACTGGCCACTTTATCAGAAACACCCCCCCTCTACTGACACTCACTGGCCACTTTATCAGAAACACCCCCCTATACTGACACTCACTGGCCACTTTATCAGAAACACTCCCCTCTACTGACACTCACTGGCCACTTTATCAGAAACACCCCCCTTCTACTGACACTCACTGGCCACTTTATCAGAAACACCCCCCCTCTACTGACACTCACTGGCCACTTTATCAGAAACACCCCTCTTCTACTGATACTCACTGGCCACTTTATCAGAAACACCCCCCTCTACTGACACTCACTGGCCACTTTATCAGAAACACCCCCCCTCTACTGACACTCACTGGCCACTTTATCAGAAACACCCCCTCTACTGACACTCACTGGCCACTTTATCAGAAACACCCCCCCTCTACTGACACTCACTGGCCACTTTATCAGAAATAACCCCTCCCCCCCTCTACTGACATTCACTGGCCACTTTATCAGAAACACCCCCCCCCCTCTACTGACACTCACTGGCCACTTTATTGTAAACACTTGTTCTTATACAGTAAAATATTAATAATAATAAAAAATGCAGAAGACAAAGCAGTAAACGTAATTTGAGGTTTTCCAATCAGCCGAGGTTCATTTCTTCACAAAGCCGTGGCTGTGTTTATTCCAGTTTAAAAGGCCGGAGTTTAAAATGCAGAGCTGGAATAACGGAGCGCATGCCGTCAGACTCAATTGCTTTCAATTTTCCCCTCCAACAATCATCTGGACAATTGTCCCGGCTCGATCGATATCGGTAAATAAAGACAGAATGGGCTTCGATATCATTTTGCCCAGCGGGCGATAATCACACAAACAACTAAGGCCTACTTGCTTATTTATTCATCTATTTATTTATTTATTTAAGCTTATTTATTTCTTCATTTCTATTTATTTATTTATGTCTCCCACAGCCACTTTCTTTTTTATGTTTTATTTTCTCTGGTCCCTCGCTGTCTCTGCAGGTGAAAGGATGAATGGACCCTTTAACCTTGGCCTTCTTTAAGTTAGTGAGAGTTCAGAAAAAGAGAAGGGAGCGCGTTCTCTTTGAATCGGATTCTCTGTGAAAGCCTCGTATGTGACAAGCTACATTTCTGCTGCATTCCAGCTCTGAGTGAAGGACCTCCTCATTCAGAGCGAGATGCTGGAGGAATGTGACTCTTCAATGCTCTGTAAGTCCAAACCTTCATAGACAGCCGTTATAACGAGTGAATTTCACCATAAAACACTCACGTGTTCAGGGCATGTGCTCATTAATGTGTGAATCCGGAGCCCACCACACTGTGAAACTCACACACTCTTGTGGACAGTTTCAAACACTCACTTCACTCACACACTCACCCAGTTTCACACACTCACACATTCACCCACTCACTCACACATTCACTCAATCACGCACACACTCACTCAGTAACTCACACACTCACCCAGTCACTTACAAACTCTCCCTGTCACTCATACACACACACTCTCCCTGTCACTCACACACTCACCTTGTCACTCACACACACACACACTCACTCAGTAACTCACACATTCACCCAGTCACTTACAAACTCTCCCTGTCACTCATACACACACACTCTCCCTGTCACTCACACACTCACCTTGTCACTCACACACACACACACTCACTCAGTAACTCACACATTCACCCAGTCACTTACAAACTCTCCCTGTCACTCATACACACACACTCTCCCTGTCACTCACACACTCACCTTGTCACTCACTCACACACACACACACACACACACACTCACTCAGTAACTCACACACTCACCCAGTCACTCACACATTCACTCAGTAACGCACACACTCACTCAGTCACTCACACATTCACCCAGTTTCACACACTCACACATTCACCCACTCACTCACACACTCACTCAGTAACTCACACATTCACCCAGTCACTTACAAACTCTCCCTGTCACTCATACACACACACTCTCCCAGTCACTCACACACTCACCTTGTCACTCACACACACACACTCATCCAGTCACTTACACACTCACCTTGTCACTCACATAAACACACTCACCTTGTCGCTCACACACTCACCCAGTCACTCACACACTCACCTTGTCACTCACACACACACAAGTGGACAGGTTCACACACTCACCCTGACACTCACACACACACACACACACACACACACACACACACACCTGTGGACTTCACCTACCACTGTGTTTGGATTGTGGGAGGAAAGTGAAGCACCCAGATCCCACCCAGGACCCCGAGGCCCTGCAGCTGTGTGGCAACAAGTCGCCAAACAATAAATAACCCCTTTCATAAACATTGTTTGTAGTTTGTTGTTGGTGAAAACGACAGATAGCTCCTTTAAATCATCCTTGTTACACAGCAGTGGAATCACAGAAGATGAAACCTGTGATTGAGTCACTAAACATGTCATTTTCTTCTCCATTCTCCCTCTCTATCATCCTCTCCTCTCTGAGCGCGCTCCTGTTGTAAAGAATGGGGCTGAGAGCGGCAGCATTGTCCAGATAATGAGCTCCCCCTGAGAGGAGGAATCAGACAGAGCTGATCTATAACCGCTCGCCCATGGATTTCTGAAGTGAAACACTAAGAGAGGCGAGTCGGGAGTGTGTCGATGGAGGAATAACCCGCCACACAGCCCTAATCCAGCACCAACACTGCTCTGAACCACACCGAAGAGAATCTGCCCAATTCCCCAACAGCCTTCATCAATCGGAGACGAGCAGAAAGAACTCAGACAGCCCCAAAAACCCTCCGGAAATATTGGACACCATCTCCTTCTTTTGCATTGTCTAACAGACATTAAACAGACATTAAAGGCAATGTAGACAATGATGTTGACAGTTCTTACACCAAAACAAACTCTCCTTCCTGTGTGTGTTCATTCTGAAGCTCTGCATTTTTTAAGGTGGAATGATGTGTTTATGTAATAAGTGTCTGTATGTTTTTATTCACTGTGAAACTACCACAGAAACTCATTTGTAACTCTTGTTGTTTTGATTTGGACAGAGAGAGAGAGAGAGAGAGAGAGAAAGAGAGACACAGAGAGAGAGAGAGAGAGAGAGAGAGAGAAAGACAGAGAGACAGAGAGAGAGAGAGAGAGAAAGAGAGAAAGAAAAAGAGAGAGAGAGAGAGAGAGAGAAAAGAGAGAGAGAGAGAGACAGAGAGAGAGAGAGAGAGAGAGACAGAGAGAGAGAGAGACAGAGAAAGAGAGAGACAGAGAGAGAGAGAGAGAAAGAGAGAGAGAGAGACAGAGAGAGAGAGAGAGAGAGAGAGAGAGAGAGAGAGAGACAGAGAAAGAGAGGTAGAACGCCTGAACCATTTTGTACCCTGACCCTTATTGGTTTGCCATTTACGGAGCCTGGGCTGTGTATCTCTAATATCTCTATAGTTTCTCTTGAGTGACACTGAGATCAGATGGAGACACAGTTATCACAGCTGCTTCTCAGATGTTTCTTTTGAGAAGAAGAGCCCAGCAATCTGCCTATTGTCTCATTTTAAATTTTAGTGGAGATCTAAGTAAGGTTTAATACTGGGCCTAAATTTGCTGAGATAAATCCTTGCCTCTACTTTGTCTCACCTGAATCTCATGTCTCTTCTGTGTCTGATGCCATATCAGGGAAATGTTATTGCTCAAACACTGCTCTGTTAAGGCTCAGGACACTTAATGGATATTCATCTAAAAGGCTTTTGGAGAAAAAGAATGAAAAAAAGGAGACATGAGAGAGATAACAGAGAGAGTAGGGTTTATTTAATCTGCATCTCTTTAATCATGTGTTATCTTTTATTGCTAAATCTAAGTAAATGCCCTTTATGTATTTACGTTTATGGCACTTTTCTTGCCCTTATTTTAACTCCCTTTAACTGCTTCTTTTCACTCTGTAAAGCACTTTGAATTGCCCTTGTGTATGAAAGGTGCTCTATAAATAAACATCCTTTGCCTATGTCTCCTTTGTCTCTTCATCTGATCTCATTGCTGTCTAAGGCAAACCTCAGAGATATTAAAGAGATCTCCTTTATGATTTACCTCTCCTCTGTGAAATCTCCATTTAGCCTCATGAGCCATGAATGAACAACATTTGAGCAGTAAAATGGCGTCCTCTGACTCGATCCCATCTGAAATGCTTTACCATTAAAACTCCTTCTCTTTCTAAGTTTCTTCCATGAAGAAATTTCAGGGCTGAGAAACTTTTTTATTTGGAAAAGTGCATTCACCTCGAGTCATTCTCCAAACTTTCCTTGGAGTGAGGAGGCACTCGGTTGATCCTCGACTCATCGGCAACTCCGCTGCACCCGTCAGAGAGACGGGACGTTATTGATGAGCTTCAGGCTGTCACCAAAGCCCTTGTGATGCCAGGTGACGGCTGAGTGACAGGTGATAGCGTCCCACTCAGGAATGAAAATAACTGAGGACGGGAAAACGGGAGATTAGCATGTGATGTCAGATTCTCCTCGGCTCTGAGGCATTCCCACATGAAGCTGTGTCACTCACTCATCTTACTCTCTCTCTCTGTCAGGGTCTTACTTGGGGAAGCTGTGCTAACATCTGCTCAGCAGCAGCTGTATGAAGGCTAACAGCATGTAGCATGCTCACACGTAGCATGTAGCATTGCTCCTCCCCTGGGACTTACTGAAGGTCCTGCATATGGTGAACGAGGCCAATTCACCATTCACAAACTCTACAGCAGTGGTTAGTTTAAAAGACAATGCTATGCCACTTCTCCACTGCATGGAACTTACTCAACTCTACTCAAATAATTTTTAATTTTCCCCCAGGTGAATCAGGTCCTGGTTCTGGAGGCTGGTTCTTGTTTAGTGGCTGTTCTCTCGTGGTTCAGAGCGAGTCTAGTTCACATAGTTCTATATTTCTACCTTTTGCTTGATGAAATGGTTCATCGCATCATGAAGGTGTTCTTCAGATTGATGGACAAAGTCCTGTAGATGGTTTTAAAGAGCACTTTTCAGAAAAGTGTTGAATACGGCACCAAAAACAGTTATTCTATTGTTACAGTGTAAAGTTTGTTACAACAGAGGAACTGCTTTGGTGCCGTATAGATCCATTTAATCTTATAAAAAGTTATTTGAGTGTTTGGGGTTCTACACAGAAGCATTTTCTTTACTAAAGGATCCTTGAAGAGCCATCGTTTTTAAGTGTGAATGCAGACGTCCAGCACAAACTCCCCATCTGTAAAATCTCCAGCTACAGTAGAGGGAATGTTGGTTTGTAAAAGTCCTAACCCTAACCCTAGCTACTGAATAAAAACTTTGACACTCTGTGACAATCGCCTTTATGTAACACCTCCCAGTTACAGTTTGAGGCAGCTTCTTCTGATTCTGAGGTAGCTCCTCTGTCTAGTTATTGTTTTGGTCCTTGTGTCCTCCCCAGTCCTGCCCCTCACCTGGGTCTAGCACGTAACTCCATTTCCCAGATGTTCCTTGTCTGCCCCTTGGTTTCCGTTTGCCTTTGCCTTGTGTTGTTGTATGTTCTTTCTTGCACGTGCATCCTGCCTCCTCACTTTCACTTTGAGGCCCAGTTTATATTTCTGTGTCGAACCTACACCGTAGGCAATGCGTCGTTGTGAACCCTAAGCCGCAGCCTGATACACACCTCTCCAGAAATGTAACTACACATCCCGTTGATGCAGACCGCAACGACTGTGATTGGTCAATAGTCAGAGGGACATTGTTGAAGTTGAACTGAAGAAGTACAGGAACATGAACTCCTCTCCTCCACACACAGAGACACAGACAGCAGCACATTCACGGCGAAAGATTTTGTCATGGTGTGGATGTCAGGGACGAACAAAGAGAAAATACGGACGAGAAGCGGCACGAGGTGGAAAAAAGTGCCAGCTTTGTATTTGTTTCTTTCTTGGCACCTCATGTAAATCCTGCTCTGTCCCAAAAAACTACCTGCTCCCTAAATAGTGCACTTTAAAGATTTATAAAATTAATTCTACTACACCACTGCATTGTGTACTACATGGTGTAAAGAAGGGCGGCACGGTGGTGCAGCAGGTAGGTGTCGCAGTCACACAGCTCCAGGGGCCTGGAGGTTGTGAGTTCGATTCCCGCTCCGGGTGACTGTCTGTGAGGAGTGTGGTGTGTTCTCTCTGTGTCTGCGTGGGTTTCCTCCGGGTGACTGTCTGTGAGGAGTGTGGTGTGTTCTCCCTGTGTCTGCGTGGGTTTCCTCCGGGTGACTGTCTGTGAGGAGTTGATGTGTTCTCCCTGTGTCTGCGTGGGTTTCCTCCGGGTGACTGTCTGTGAGGAGTTGATGTGTTCTCCCTGTGTCTGCGTGGGTTTCCTCCGGGTGCTCCGGTTTCCTCCCACAGTCCAAAAACACACGTTGAAGGTGGATTGGCGACTCAAAAAGTGTCCGTAGGTGAGAGTGAATGTGTGTGTGCCTGTGTTGCCCTGTGAAGGACTGGCGCCCCCTCCAGGGTGTATTCCCGCCTTGCGCCCAATGATTCCAGGTAGGCTCTGGACCTACTGCGACCCTGAATTGGATAAGGGTTACAGATAATGAATGAATGAATGGTGTAAAGAAAGATGTTTGAGACTCAGCCCCTAGTGGGGTGGTGGTGTAATAGCAGGGCAATGTAGGCACCAATGCAGAAGTTTAAATGCTCACAATGGCGTAGGCTCTGTGTCGGGTCAACGCTGAATTATAAACCTGCTTTTATACTTCTCAGTTCAACAGATTGTTGTTACATTTCTACAGACTGGTTTTGAAGTTGTCTTTAAAGCGCTATTTCTGCCACCCAGGACAATAACTGCCCATCGACTGGATTTGTTAAGGATTCATGTGCTGGCCCAGCCCACTTGATTTGTGGTGGTTGTGCTGCTCTTATCAGCCTCCACCAAGACTATTGTTAATGGGAATGTCCTTCTGGCTAATCCTCAAAATACTCCAGAGGGATATTTGATGATATTGTTCCAGTGCTTTCAGATGTCTGCTGTATGTGGTCCATTTTTCAGCTCCATGGTGTAGGGTGGGGAAAACAACAGCTGTAGTAATTGAGGCAGTGGAGTGTGGTTGGATACATAAGCTAAGGAGCTTTTACTGGAGCTAGCAAAAGATCATGGTCATAGCAGGCAGGGGTCACAACACAGGCAGGCAGGCTTTAGGAAAATCAATACTCCAAAATCCAAAGCAAAGCAAGGGTCAGAAACCAGGAAAACTGCACACAAAGACATGACAAGAATAATCAGCCCAGGTTCAAAAGCCATGCATGGCAAACACAAACCAAAACCAAGAGTATCAATGCAGGGAGGTACCAACGTGAAACAGCTGGGGACCGTTACTGATCGAGACTACAGACCACACACAGGTGAAGGATGTGGTCAAGACTTTGGTCCAAACCCCACGGGCCCCACAGCAGTGTTCTCCCCCTGTGTAAACAGCCCCTGTTCAGAACGCCCGCTTTCAGCACCTGTTCCTTTAAATGATAATGAGCCGCTCGCTGTTCACCCCGACCCCGAGCGCACAGCAGTGAGGAGCGAGGAGCAGAAGCTCTGGTTTTTAGCTGTTTTCACTCTGTTCTCTTTCTTCTCCGTTTTTACTCAGTGCTCTTATTTCTCCGCGCTCGTTGTGTCTGTTTTGCTGAGTTTAACCTCGTCTTTGCGCTCTCACATAAACACGGGTCCAGCGCTGTGATTGGACAGACTCAGACGAGGGGGCGGGGCCATTCTAAAGTCTCTGCACTTGACGTCAGAAGTGGAGCAGGATCAGAATGACTTGTTTAATCCCGTGTTTTCTGACTCAGGCAGCGCACAGTAAACTGACTGGGGTCTTGTTTCACAGTGTGTGGGTTGGTGGACTCAAGGTACACACGTTGATGGGAACATGCACTAAATGAGTGTTTTTTCTTTCTTATGAATTGTCCCCATTAAGGTCGGGGTTAAGGTAAAGCCTAGTGTTGAGGTTGGGTTTAGAATAAGGATGATGCCCAGGTGTGTTGCCCTGTGAAGGACTGGCGCCCCCTCCAGGGTGTATTCCCACCTTGCGCCCAATGATTCCAGGTAGGCTCTGGACCCACCGCGACCCTGAACTGGATAAGGGTTACAGATAATGAATGAATAAATTAATTAATGATGCCCTTGTCTTGTCACCATCATCTTTCTCTCATCATCTCTCTCTCTCTCTCTCTCTCTCTCTCTCTGACTCTCTCTCTCTCTCTCTCTCTCTCTCTCTTGCTGACTCTCTCTCTCTCTTTCTTTCTCTCTCTGACTCTCTCTCTCTGACTTTCTCACTCTCTCTCTTTCTCATTCTGACTCTCTCTCTCTCTCTCTCTCTCTCTCTCTCTCTCTCTCTCTCTCAGTATAAAGACCTGTCTCCTCTGAGGCTGTTTGTCAGCGAATGTCAGGGGCTAAACACGTCCTTCTTTTCTTTTCCTCCCACCCCCCCTCCTTTCAGGTTTGCTCTCTGTTTTCTCGTGAGCCTGTCAGCGAGCACCAGGAGAAGCTTGATTTTGAGAAACAGGGTCAGGGTGAGAGTCACGTTTACAAATGACAAGCGAGTGGAATCGATGGCTGATCTGTGTTAACGTGAGCTTTTCGTTGTAAAGAAGCGAGACTAATGTTGCCATTTCCTAGCAGCTTTATACATGTTTTTTACACCTTGGGCAACACAGCCTTGTCAGCTGCCAACACACTGCAAACACACAGCCGCTAATAGCACACCACGCGCCTTGGATCTCACGCTACCGTTAGACACCAGCCTTCAGACACAGAGCAGCCATGTAAACAATTAGTCTGATTATAACAAGCTGTTAACTGATGCTGGCATTTGACAAGGCCTCTGAGTGAGGAACTATATAGCATCCATCAGGATGTGTGTGTGTGTGAGAATACCAGCAAATTATCACTGTGGGGACCAAAACCTGATTATGCACATACATTTTGGGGACAAACTGGTGCGAGTGGATCAGACACAGCAGTGCCGCTGGAGTTTTTAAAGCCCTCAGTGTCACCAACCAAAAACATCCAGCCGACAGCGTCCTGTGTCACTGATAAAGGACTAGAGGACGAGCGACACACACTGTGCAGTGATCCCTGACTATCTTGGTGGCTCTGCTGTGGCGCCGTGGCAGGTACAGGTCTTGTACGGATGGATGTGAGGTTCTGGTGATTTTCTCTGATGTCCTCACCACTCTTTGAAGTGATTTCTGGTCTGAGGTTGTGCTGCTGGTGAGGATACTGGCTATAGCTCCTTTGTAGAACATCGTGAGGATAGGACGGGGGAGGTTTGCTTTCCTCGTCCTTCGCAGGAAGTGAAGTCGCTGCTGTGCGTCGCTTCCTGCAATGGTCGATGATGGGTCTTGCCCGTGTAGAGTTCCTAGTTTGCGTTTTAATTTCCGACGTCCTCAAACCGAGCAGTAGATTGTTGGATGAATCAGATTCTCAAAGTCCGAGCAATGTACCCACGACTATAAACGGAACAGAGAGTACAGTTAACATAAAAGGCACATCGCTAACAGGAGCCGGAGGGAGCCACCATCTTGTTATTCCACATGCTGTAGAGTTCCTTGCTAGTGTTCATGGTAGAGTTCAGCTTCATCCACCAAAAAGGTGTTATTTTATCCTGAAACACACCTATCCACTTTAAAATTACAGAGCTTCTGAATGGACACACATGGGAGCAGCATTGTTTGTTTTGCTGTGGGAAACTGTAGTTCTCCAGAATTGTGCATGTGGCCTTTAAATGTAATGTAAATTAAAGTGATGCATGACCCATGTCCACAGTGCAATCGACTGGTTGATCGTGATCAATGCATTGGGCTTATTCCTAACATGGGAACAGAGAACAGAAAAAGAAACTGAGAAAAAATAAATTAAACAAAATAAAAGACCTGCGTTATTTTCTTTTTTTTTCTCTTCCATTTACAACATGATTAAAGCCTGCGGCGTCTCCTTTGTTTGCCGTTTCCACCATTTCTCCATCACGTCACCAACAGAACCCCTCACGCTCCACTGGGGTCCTCGCGCAAACCGGCCGTGCCAGGGCTACAGTAAACGACGTGTACGGAAACGTCATAAACACACACATAAACACGCACTAAAAACACACACATTACTAATACACACCAATAGAGTGTGGGCGTATTTCTCAGAGGAGGCTCAAATTAATTGCCCTTGCCTCACCTTAAACCTTAAACTGCTCGTCAAAGTCTGTTAATTGAGCGCTAAGACGGCCCACTCTCCTCCCTGAAGAGCAGCGTTTCTGCTTTCTGGAGCTCAGCACAGCAGCAAACACACCTAATACACGAGTAATTACTGTTCAAGGCCACACACACACATGCACATATACACACACCCCTACACACGAACACATATAACTGAGTTAGTGGAGTGTGCACGCGCCTGTCTAATAACCCACAACTCAACTAATAACAATGGATTCCAGTCTGAAATAAACAACACCATCAATTCTGCAGCACAAATTGCATTGAACTTTTCAAATCCCAACCAAACTCGTATGACTCCGAGGAGACTAATGAACAATTTATCTCAATGAATTCATTTGTTTCACATTAGTCAGCAGTAAATGTTTTAATTTTGTCGGAGCGCGCCTTCATTCCTCTCCCAAATGGCTGCCAAGGCTAAGCTGTTTCTCCGTTCGCCTTTTATCTTAATGTTTTATTGTTTTTTTTCTCTCTTTTTTATGTTTCTCTGGAAAGCGCTTGGGCTGTGGCCACACATACACAATGCCTTTTGCTCGCTCTAGCGCTAAATAAGCAGAGTGGGCCTTTTTTTGAGGGTTTAAAGCAGGATTTTTTTTTGTAACTTAGCATGCTAAATAGTTCGCACCATCAGCACTTTTGCCTGGGAACAAAAGTCTCTGTCTCTTCTTCACCTCTCCTCTTCAACAAACACAGAACTTGAGATTAATTAGCAATGCTGTCAGTGGTCCTGGGAATAAACCATGCGGATAAAATCATCAGAGGAAGAGTAAAAATAATATTAATAACTGGAGAGGAAAAAGTCTGAGAACAAACTTGAAGGGGGTTTGAAAATATCAGCTAATATTGTTTTGGTTTAAGGCTTTAATTTTGCAGTTTGTTCTAAAGATAATGTTGGGTTATTCCAGGTGGTTGCTATTAACGGTGGTATTTCATGTGCTTCAGTGTTCCCAGATAATTTCTGACAGCCTGAGTGGTTGCTATGGTGTTGCCAAGCCTTTGTTATGGTATACAAGCTGTTTAGTAAGATGTTGCTAGGTGGTTACTGTGGAAATGTGGGTGGTTGCTATGGTGATGCCAAACCATTGCTATGGTATACCAGCTGTTTAGTAAGATGTTGTTAGACATTTTGTGTAGATACTTGAGTGGTTGTTAGGGTGTTATCAAGCCATTACAATGGTTTCCCAGCTGTTTATTAAGGTGTGTGTGTTTGCTTGGGTGTTTGCCTAGCCATTGCTCTGGCATCTCTGTTCTTTAGTAAGATGTTGCTAGGCATTTGGTGTAGATACCTGAGTGGTTGCTATGGTGTTGCCAAGCCATTGCTGTCGTTTCCCAGGTGTTCCTAGGCAATTTCTATAGAAACCTGAGTGGTTGCTTATATTTTTTGCAATGCTTTCTCTGTGATATGTGTTTATTAAGGTGTTGCTAGGCATTTGGTGTAAATACCCAAGTGGTTGCTGTGGAGTTGCAGTGGTATCCAATCTCTTTATTAAGATTTTGCTAGGCAATGTGTAGGGAAATCTGAGTGGTTGCTATGGAATTGCTATTGTATCACAGCTATTTAGTAATATGATGCTATGCAATTAATATGTAAACTTGGCTGGTTGCTATGGTCTCGTAAACATGTTGCTATGTTACCACAGCTGTTTCCTAAGGTGTCATGGGTCATTACTCTCTCATCCTGGGAGGTTGTAAGGGTGTAGCCATGCTGTTGCAGTGGTTCCCCAGCTGTTTGATAAGGAGTTGCTAAGCTGTTGCTAGGATATACTATTCCAGGTGGTTGCTAAGGTGTTGGCAGGCAACTGCTATAGTATCCCATTTTCAACGGAAGCCAATTACACAACTGTGTTTTGATGTCAGTCACTTTTATTGAAAACTAATCAGCGGTCAGAGTCAGCTCTCCATCATTTAAAACTGCAGCCAAAGGAGTCCAGTCCCTCCTACGGGGCGTTGTTTTGTGGCAGCGCTGAGAGAAACAGGTTCGAACTGAAACTCTGGGAATTTACAGCTGTTTTTAGCACCATGTCCCGGAGAAACTACAATTCATTCTCCCTCAACACATCTGTGATGATGATAAAGCTGAGGGACTTTTAGAGTCAGAGTGATTTTTTTTAAATATCAGAAAATTATACATATGGTAATAATTATAAATATGGTAATATAGAGAGGATTAGGCCGATACAACACTTTCACTTCAGATCTAATTGTGATTAATGAAGAGTTTAAAATAGTACAGCTGTTTTGTAATCTAGTAACAGAGTATTTGCATCATATATCAACAGATTCTGCTTTGCTGTTGCTACTGAATTTCCTCTTCTTGTAAAATGACAGGTAATCTATATCCTGGTGGCAACAGGTTTAATAAATGTCTGACAACCATGTATCTGATTGACTGCAGTCAAAAAGGATTTACAAGAACATATTGCCCCCGACCCTTCCCCCCAGGTCCCTCGTTCCTTATTTCGATTTCAGACCGTTGGAAACTCTACAAGCCAAGAACCCCTCAGCACCCTCAAAAATAATCCCTGGTTCTTCTCCATGCTCAACACTGCGATGCCTCTCTTGGCGCCATTCAAGACTTCTTCCAGGCCCTTCACCTGGCATCACTCTCTCTTTAAAGTCCTGCCAGTTCACAACCAAGCAACCACAAGGTGCACCGCCTTTGATTCAAACCCTGTATGGCCTTAGCGCCACCTCACTGCCTCCATGAGGTGGTGGCTCATTCTTTGATGTAGCATCAAACACTAGGACTTTAACACAGGCAATAACCAAACAGTAAACCACAGAGCTCAACATGGACTTTCAGAAGCTTACACAATTACCCTTTTTACGCAAGATTGATAAATATTACAAATGACACATACCCTCCTCAGTCCCGAGAGAGGACACGTCAAAAACAAATGATGTTTTGCTAAGAAATATGTTTACTACAGCCATTTAAAAGTCACAGTACAATTTTTTTTTTTTAATTGCATGGAGACTTTAAGATATTCAGTGTCCAGTATACTGGACATTTGGAAGTAAGGGCATAGACTCCGCATGAGTTTGAAAATTTCAAATATTTATTACTACTAACACAGGATCCAAAGCATGTGTATTTTCTATGTTAAGTGTTAGGGGAATCATGTAATAAATTTTTACAGTAAAAATTACATACTAATATGGAAGTACATATAAATATTTTGCAGTAGATTTCCATTAGTTTAAAACAACTGAATTATCTTATTCATGTTCCTCATTTATCACTATTCAAGTCAACACATTAAGCATCTTGCTTCTATTTTTTTCTTTAATTTCTCTTAGATTTATTTTCATATAATCCATGTAGTATGCACTAAATTTATTTCATAAAAATTTGTTAATAAAAATAGAATTACTAAAACCTCCGGTCAAAATATTCAGCACGTCAGTTTTGCTACATCCAAATTGTTGACAAAATGCAAATTGTTTCTCAATTTGTAGAACCTGTCCCTTGGGATCTGAGTAATGGCTGGAATTTGTACTACTGGTTTGTAACACAATCTAATGCGTGGTAAACACAAGCATCCCATCACAATGTGTGATTTCAGACTGTGATGTTTTGAGCCCAGGCGGCACGGTGGTGCAGCAGGTAGTGTCGCAGTCACACAGCTCCGTGTGACTGTCTGTGAGGAGTTGGTGTGTTCTCCCCATGTCTGCGTGGGTTTCCTCCGGGTGACTGTCTGTGAGGAGTTGGTGTGTTCTCCCCGTGTCTGCGTGGGTTTCCTCTGGGTGACTGTCTGTGAGGAGTTGGTGTGTTCTCCCCGTGTCTGCGTGGGTTTCCCCCGGGTGCTCCGGTTTCCTCCCACAGTCCAAAAACACATGTTGGTAGGTGGATTAGCGACTCAAACGTGTCCGTAGGTGTGAGTGAACGTGTGTGTCTGTGTTGCCCTGTGAAGGACTGGCGCCCCCTCCAGGGTGTATTCCCGCCTTGCGCCCAATGATTCCATGTAGGCTCTGGACCCACCGCGACCCTGAATTGGATAAGGGTTACAGATAATGAATGAATGAATGAATGTTTTGAGCCGTGTACCATTTTGCAAAGCTCGTATGTTAGTTTGGTCACTAACTAGACCCCAAAATTCATCATCAAAGTACTGTTGAAAGTAGTTCTAAAGTGTCCAGTGTTCTCTGTCTGCATCAGGTGTGTACTGTGGATCCACATATGCTGGAACATCAAAAGGTTTGAATGCTGCATGCTTGAATAAGAGCCGTGATTGTCCAGACTGTTCAGCTTCCTGTAAAATATTTCATAAGGACCACCTTAATTTAAAAACAATATTTACAATTACAAATATACAGTGTACATACCCATTTGTTTCTCATGCTTTAAGTGCAGTCTTAGGTTAAATAAAAAAATTTTAGACCAGGCTTGGTAATGTGGAGCTGATACCCCCTACTACATAATATGCTTACAATTAACAAAATTCAACAATATTTAAAATTACAATGCCTTTTATTTTAACATTAAGCTAAGTTTTATTTAAGTTACCTCTTCCTTTTCATCTGGCATGTCCTCAGGATCACTGGAGTCCCTATCACTTTCCCTGTCCTGTGTATATTCATCCTCACTACTCTCAAAACTGCAGTCACTATCATCTAGTAACTGAAGAACATCTTCTACTGTTAGGCCTAAACAGACATGAGAAGATAAGCGTACCAGGAAATCTATGAACAATAATGTAATATCGATCATTAGATGCGCATACTAACAATACATAGAATGTTAAAGTCATCAACATTCCATAGACTAATTCCAAATGTCCATAGAGCTGGACATAAATGTTTCGCTCGAAATTTTGGACTGTGAAAATAACTTTCCATTGTTGGTATAATTATTTTTCGTATCAGTATACGTCTAAAATAACATATGTACAAAGACTTTTCAGTTATCAATGTGGAATAATGAAGAAAAACTTACGTTTTGTTCGGTCACGAAGGCGGGGTGCGTCTTTCTTAGGTGCTGCCATTTCCAGGATTATTTTCGACAACCAATCAAAAAAAAGTAAACGTACTTGACCAACCAATAGAAAGCCGTAGTTGGGCAGAAACCCATAAAAGTGGGTGGGACGTTGAAAAACTTGCTGTCGAGTTAAAAAAGCCAGAAAAAAAATGTCCAGCATACTGGACGTTTGGAATGAGGAGGATACTCTAAATAAAATGACCTTTTTAATTTTAAGTAAAATTTACAAAAAAAACCAACAAAAAAAAAGATTGCACATGTAAATAACCTCCCTAATGACTTTGCAGTTGCAGTTGACTTTACTGCATTTCCATAAGCAGCGATCTGATTGGTTCTTATTGCTGGAAGGTGTGACTTTATCTGTTAATAGCAAGTTGATTGGCTCTTCATGCTGAAGGACAGGAATCCATGTTCAGTGTTATGAGAATCAACCCGTTCAACCCATAATCATTCTTTTATTTTTAAAGTTTCTGGTTTTAACTCAAACAACACGGTCGTCCTGAAAGTGTCCCAAAAGAGCTTTTATAGCATCCCTTTGGCTAATTTTACTGGCCCCAGGACAGCGGCGTCTGGACCCTGCCCTGTGCTGTGTGTGTCACTCATTGGAGTCACAGCGCTCATCATAATGCACAGATCTGATTGGCTGAGGAGCCTAACGTGTGATATGCAGAAACACATGTGATTGGTCTGTGAGTTTCCTGGAGCGCTAAACCTGAACCGTAACGACTAGAAGAGTCACACCGCTTCAAACACACACTCTGTTCACAATTAAACAGCTCTTGATAGTTTATCAGCTACAGGTCCGGGTCCAGACTCAGACCACTGACCACCTATAACTGACCCCTGATACACACCGTGTGAACAGCTGAAGGAAAACAATATCAGATTAATGGGGTTGTGTTAGGAATAACTTTAAAATTATTCCTAACGCAACACCATTGGACGGCCAAATTAATTGAGGACAACCCGCCCAGATCTGTTTTGCCAGCTAACAGAAGCATGCACTGGCTAACAACAGCTCTGAGGGGGCAGGAACAGATTTGCTGTCATGGACCAATGTCCTCACATGGTAAGTTAGCATTTTCAAGCCAACTTAATGACAGTGAAGATGAATACTGTTGGGCCACTTAATCACAATGAGCCTCTTTGCTCCTGTGGTGGCAATAGCAAGTTTACAGCACATCAAATACCCTTAGAACCGTGTTCCCCGTCCTTGTGCTTTTGAGAGATCATTTTAACAAGGCGACTTGTCAATGCAAGTGCTTTTCTTGCCTTCTTGGTTTTGAGAAAAAGACACTGCAGTGGCTTATTTTATTTATTTATTTATTTATTTATTTATTTTTTACTGTTTTGAGCTAAATTAATAATAATAACCCAAACAAATCCCTTCATTTTTCCTAAGACACAGTGTGAAAGATCAGCTGGGGACACGAACAAAGAAAGAGCCTCGGAGAAACGACAACGAGGAGAAAAAAGGAAGGAGAGCTGGTTTTAATAGCTGTGATTTTCCCGCTTTAATTCAGGGCGATGCGGCTAATTAAAAAGTGGGAGATTGATTTGGTCCAGAAGCACATATAGACATATGTTAGGGCTGGAAGGGAGGAGAAGTATGTAGATAAAAAATGAGAGGAAATAGGAGCTTGATTAGCAATGGAAAGCTAAGAGAATGAACCAGAAAGGAGTTGTCTTGAATGAAAGTATTGTTTATTAAAGCAGTTTTTGAAAGCATTCACTGCTAGCATTAAAAACTAGCTTAACTCTAGTTATTAATAGAATTAAAAAATAAATATTAGCACATGATTTGTTTGTTTTATAGATAATAGTTGTTCCTGCAGAGACAATAACATCCATTTACGTCTATAAGAGGTTACTAAACATCTGCTAACATTATCTGAAGCATGTTATGATTTGGAAATGAAGCTAGCACCATGCTAATCTGTGGAGTACATTATTTGTTAGCCACATTTGCGTTTTATCTACAGTGCTATCATTTTTATTATTAAACACAACATAACATATTAAGCGGTGGGGAAGCAATAAAGTTTAAAAACCAAACATGAAAGTCATGACTGGAAAAAAAAAATGCTGAGTAATGCCAGAGCAACTGAGGAGTGACTCAGCATTTTCACCCTGCACCACTTTAGAAAGTATATTACACTTATACAATCGGAACGATCTCTCTCTCTCTCTCTCTCTCTCTCTCTCTCTCTCTCTCTCTCTCTCTCTCTCTCTTTCTTTCTCTCTTTATTTTTGTTCTCCCCTTTACCCTGTCCCTGATGCTTTTTTCTGTAGCTTTATACAATTTTCTCTTTCTCTCACTTTATCTCTCACCCTCTCTCACTTAATCTTCTGTTTTTTTTTCATATATTTTTTCTCCCCATTTTCTCTATTAATATCTCTCTCTCCACCAACCCCCCCCCCCCTCCCCTCTCTCTCTATTCTGTCTGTGTTTAATCAGAATGGCTGCTGGGTTTTCTCTTTATCTGTCTCTTGTTCCATTACTCAGAGTATATGAGGATTTTAAATAAAGTGGGGAAAAACATACTCACCCTCTCTTTCTCTTTCTCAACCATCTTACCCCTGAAGTACTTCTCTATCAGGACCTCACACTGACCCATAGACTGGACAGACCACCAGTCAAACCATAATATTATCTTTACCCTAACCGTGAATCTTACCCCAACCCTTAAACCATCCCCTAACTCTTGCCCCAAACCCATCCAATTCAGGGTCGCGGTGGGTCCAGAGCCTACCTGGAATCATTGGGCGCAAGGTGGGAACACACCCTGGAGGGGGCGCCAGTCCTTCACAGGGCAACACAGACACACTCACACATTCACTCACACACTCACACCTACGGACACTTTTGAGTCACCAATCCACCTACCAACGTGTGTTTTTGGACTGTGGGAGGAAACCAGAGCACCCGGAGGAAACCCACACAGACACAGGGAGAACACACCACACTCCTCACAGACAGTCACCTGGAGTGGGAATCGAACCCACCTTTTAGATTTAATGATTTATATTTTGTTTAAAAGGGTTTTGCTCTCCACAGCATCATATCAATTGTAAGTAAACACACACACACACACACACACACACACGGAAAGAGAACTGGATGAACATGCAGCTCACTTCTTTTTCCATTTGACCATTACTTTATACACTATGTGTACAAAGGTTTGTAGGCACCGTTTATTATCTGTGTGTGTGTGTGTGTGTTTGTGTGTGTGTGTGTGTGTGTGTGTGCGTAAAGTCCCTTTGAGAAAGCTCAGCTGTGGCCAGTGAATGGTCAGTGAATGACCGGTGAATAGCCGGTTAAAGGCCGGTAAATGGCCAGGCGAAATGTTTACGAAGGACGAAGTGTTTCCTGCTAAAGTTATTAGACCATCTCCTTAACTCCGCACGTTCCCCCACAGGGTTTGTTCAACCCCACGCCCCGACTACAGCCCCGAGCTTTTCATTACACACACTCCAATACTTCAGCTGCTAATGTGTCTGTCCTGTAATGAAACCAGAGAGACTATGCAAAACACAGAAGGTGGGGGAGTTTGGATGTCTGGGGGGCAAAGAGAGAGAGAAAGAGAGAGAGAGAGAGAGAGAGTGTGAAATAAAATGAGGAGAAAGAATAAGATCAGGGGGGTGAGATAGAAAAAGAAGAGGGGTGAAACAGGAAGAGATAAAAAAAGAACAAGATGAGTGGAAAGAGAAAGAGCAAGCGAGAGAGAGAAAGGAAGGAACAGAAAGAGAGAGAGAGTGATAGAGCGGAGAAAACAAGCTGAACAGAGGAGAAAGACTGAGTACAGAAATGGAGGGAGGACAGAAAAATAGCGCAGGAAGAGGGAGAGAGGCTTAATAAAGACTAATAAAGTGTTTTTCGGTAAAGAAGTGATGAAGGAGGAGTGTGTGGGTCTCTGTACTTCTCAGTGTTGATGAAGATGAAGAGGCGTTTAATGCACACACACACACACTCTCATCTTTCATCCAGAACTGTACCTTTTACCCACAGCTGCCATCGACACCCATTCACACAGGCCAGGATCCAACACACACTCACATCACACACAACTCAGACTCATGCTGCAGTGACTCGACTTAGACTCACCTCAGTGACTCGATTCAGACACACACAGCAGGGACTCAACAGCGACTCAGACTACAGTGATTCTGTTCAGACTCTGCAAACACTGCAGTGACTCCATTCTGACACACAGCAGTGACTTGACAGCAACTACGGTGATTCAATTCAGGCTCACACTGCAGTGACTCAACTCAGACTCATGCTGCAGTGACTCAACTCAGACTCACACTGCAGTGACTCGACTCAGACACACACAGCAGGGACTCAACAGCGACTCAGACTACAATGATTCTATTCAGACTCACACTGCAGTGACTCGACTTAGACTCACCGCAGTGACTCGATTCAGACACACACGACAGGGACTCAACAGCGACTCAGACAGTGGTGATTCTATTCAGACTCACACTACAGTGACTCGACTCAGGCTCACACTGCAGTGACTCCATTCTGACACACATCAGTGACTCGAAAGCAACTCAGACTACAGTGATTCAATTCAGACTCACACTGCAGTGACTCCATTCTGACACACTGCAGTGACTTGACTTAGACTCACGGCAGTGACTCGATTCAGACACACATGACAGGGACTCAACAGCGACTCAGACAGTGGTGATTCTATTCAGACTCACACTACAGTGATTCAATTCAGACTCACACTGCAGTGACTCAATTCTGACACACAGCAGTGACCTGACAGCAACTCAGACTACAGTGATTCAATTCAGGCTCACTGCAGTTACTCGTTTACACACAGCAATGACTCCACACTGACACAAATGGCATTGACTCAACACAGACTCACACAGCAGTGACTCCACACTGACTCAAACTGCAGTGACTCAGTTCAGACACACATAGCAGTGACTCGACATTGACTCAGGCTGCAGTGACTCGACATTGACTCACACTGCAGTGACTCAACACCGTATTGTACCATGTCGATGTCCATACGTATACACTTATGGCTATAAACATTAATGTTATGAATAAATCCCTTGTTCAGTGCAAAACCAAGCTGGTTACAGACATTTCATTAAGACCCATAACTGTGCTCCCTCACAGAAGAGGGAGAGAATACCTTCCCTTTAAAAGCAGAGATTTCAGAGCCAGTTCTTGTCTGTGTGTGTTTGCCAGGAAATTGACATTTAAAACAGCAAAATGGCTGAATCAATATAAATAAGACGTACAATCAACTGGTTTCAGTTCCAGCTTCATCACCAAGGCCAAACCCAGGCTAATTGCATCTACCAGCAGATTCCATATGTGTTTGGCCCTCACGGCTGTATTGATATATGATATAATTAATATCTCCATATGCCTGTCTTTGACTCTTCCCACAGCCTTTTTCACACCCGATGAGAATGAAACCAAAACATTTACATACGCTTCTCTCCCATTCTGCTGCCCATTCATTCAAGCCAGAAAGCACATAGCGCTGAATATTCATAGGACGCCTCTCTCAGGTTCTGGGAGGGTAAAGCGACTCATCCTCATCCTCATCCTCGTCACATGTCCTCACTGAGTGCTTTGTGGCAGAATTCAGTGGGTTGTAATCACCAGGATTATAACCCACTGAATTCTGCCGCATTGGCTTCGTCCCTTTACGTCAGAAGCGTTCAAACTGTGTGCCTCACCCACCTAGTGGAGCACAAAGGAACTGCAGGGCGGCGTTTGTGAAATGAGATTAGAAAAAATAAATATTTAAACGACTCTGTTATAAATCTATTTACGCTTTTTGCTGGACCCCTGGATGAGGAAAGAGAGCCCCCTAGAGGATGAACCAAAGTTTTTTTTTTTTTTTTTTCACATAAGATAAGCGCTGTTCATCATATGTTGCTGGATAATTATTTATTTATTTATTTTTTAATTTCCAGTTTATGCAACAAAATAAAAGTCCTGGATAAATGAGACGATTCAGTTCCACTTTGAGCCTGAAGCATTACAAACAGTCTCAGAAACATGGATCCAGAGATACAGGGTTTCATACCTCACACACCTAAACAACGAATCCCAGTAGCGCACGAGGTGGGGCTTTCCAGCTGCAGTCTGAAGGGTGGGGGGTAATAGAAGCAGGAACCAAGTAAACATTCATAGATCTGCCCCAGTAATTAATGAATTGTGACAGTGGAGGCATTGGGAGTATTTTTCTGTAAATAACTGGTAGAGGGGGACTTTTTACTTCGTGAAAACATCTTATTTCATTGACAGTTAACTTGAATTTTTTCAAGAAATACAGTTTAAAACCAAGAAAAAGGATCTGCCAGTGGAACCCTGATGTAAAAAAATAGATAGAATAAATATTTAGATGCAGTACATCACATGGAACTGGACTGTACCTCACTCACTCATGCACATACTCATTCACATGTAGGAATTGCACCACAGAGGGTGCTATTTCTCAAACATTCACGTTAAAGGAATGTTCAACAAAGGGGGCGCTGGTGTGAAGCCTCTTAATGAGCTTTACCAGAGGAGACAGTGGCCTGCAGAAAAGACAAAACCCCCTTTGAACCACTGAGAATCATAAAAGAAACGTTACCAGGAGTTTGGGGGTGGAGGGGGAGGGGGGCTCTAATATTCAAACTTATAAGACATTATTTGAAAAATATTCAAAAACGTCTATCAGACAGAAGCCTTCCCCACACAGGAGTTCACACCTGTCATGGTTCTTAAATAAGGGAACGTATAATGCAGTGGGTTGCAGTGGATTCAACTGAAATCATTGGGAACATGGCAGGGACACATCCTGGACAAAGCACCAATCCATCACAGGCCACTTGACTCAGAATTTAAACGTTACAACTCATTATAACTCAAGATTCAACGTGGGAATCGACAGGGACTTGATTCAGACTCCCACTGCAGTGACTCGTGAATCGACTGGTAGTTACATAGCTGAGAAAAGAACAATGAAACTGAACTGATTGTTACCAGTGTCTACAGTATGTGCAGTCTTCGGTCCAACAAGCATCAACAAAGAGAGAGAGAGAGAGAGAGAGAGAGAGAGAGAGAGAGAGAGAGAGAGAGAGAGAATGAGCTGATTTCCCCTGGCAGGATCTAATTGCCTTGAGCAGCAGGTCTCTTCTTCACACGTGTGTTCCCTGTAATCACACCAGCAGGTAAAAAAAAAACCAAACACACTTCTTCACTGGGATTTAGGGAATCATGGAAATTTCCTCTTCCTACGGTGAACAGCTCCCACAGTGCTCA
>NC_089804.1:58136787-58154287 GCF_029633855.1 Hoplias malabaricus
ACCAGAATATTCTGGGATTGGAAGAGTTTGACTTCAGTCCCCTGTGTGATCTGAAACTCTCAGAGGGAAGCATTCTGCTCAATATCAGCCAGATTCAGGAGGTAAGGATCCCGGGATCTCAGGCTTTAGGGCATTTCCAAGACAGGAACATTTTCACAAGTCAAGGATTTTGTCAGGAACACAAGCACTTTTTTGGGGGACTGCAGGAACATTCCTAGGAAAGTATTACCATTCTCTGGACCTTGGTAACATTATTTTTAGCTCAGAAACTGTCCTGTGAATTCAGGAATTTTCTCAGAAAATGAGGAATTGCTCTGAGAATTCAGAAAATTTCTCAGAAACACAGGATGATTTCTTGACTATTTAAGAATATTTCTGGCAGCTCGGAAAAATTATAAACATTCCTGGGATAACAGGAACTCTACTGAGATCCCAGGGACATTCTCAGACACTCAGGAATTTTCCAGAGCTTTTCCTGGGTACTTTTCCTGAGATATCAAGACACATTCTCAGAATAACATGGATTTTCCTGAGGCTCTCTGGAACATTTTCAGGATCTGTGGAACTTCTTGGGGAGCTTAGGAACTATTTAAGGAACAAATGAACCATGAAGCTTTTCAGAAGATTACAGAGACCTGGGGGAATGTGCCTCTTTTTCAGCAACCAGTATAGATCCAGAGTCTGGGTGGTATCAGGAGTCAAATCAAATCAAATCAAATTGGTATCAGGAGCTGCTCCAATTGTTTGTATGTACTTTATGATTTGCAATTCCTCTTCCAAAGAATCCAGAGACTGAATAAAGCAGTCACAGGCATCCTTCAGGAACTCTGACTGGAGTGGTTTAATAATCCCAGTTGTCTTAGTGGAGACCTGTCTGTGAAAGTGACAGAACGTAAGCAGGTAATGTTTCTACATTTGATTCTTTTTGATGTGTCCAGCTCTGTCAGCAGCTGCCAGCCAACCTAAGTCTGTGTGAGTGGAGACTGACGTTTCGGACTCAAACCCACGGCACAAGTCTCCGGACTCTGTACAAAACCAGTAGCCAGCTGGATGCCTGCTCTGTCCTCATCATCAGAGACTCGTACAGACAGGTAAACCTCACTGACCACATAATTAGGGGCATTAAATGACTCAAATATAATTATGAATGTAAGAGTGGACACAAAGATGCTTCATCAGAATGGATACTGTCAGAATATGTTACTGTTTACTCCTACATACAGTTACAGCACCACAATACTGACACACAACAACTACAGCCGTTTACTCCTACATACAGTTACAGCACCGAAATACTGACACACACCAGCTACAGCCGTTTACTCCTACATACAGTTACAGCACCGAAATACTGACACACACCAGCTACAGGCGTTTACTCCTACATACAGTTACAGCACCGAAATACTGACTCACACCAGCTACAGCCATTTACTCCTACATACAGTTACAGCACTGAAATACTGACACACACCAGCTACAGCCGTTTACTCCTACATACAGTTACAGCACCGAAATACTGACACACACCAGCTACAGCCGTTTACTCCTACATACAGTTACAGCACCGAAATACTGACTCACACCAGCTACAGCCATTTACTCCTACATACAGTTACAGCACTGAAATACTGACACACACCAGCTACAGCCATTTACTCCTACATACAGTTACAGCACCGAAATACTGACACACACCAGCTACAGCCGTTTACTCCTACATAAAGTTACAGCACCAAAATACTGACTCACACCAGCTACAGCCATTTACTCCTACATACAGTTACAGCACTGAAATACTGACACACACCAGCTACAGCCGTTTACTCCTACATACAGTTACAGCACCGAAATACTGACACACACCAGCTACAGCCGTTTACTCTTACATACAGTTACAGCACCGAAATACTGACACACACCAGCTACAGCCGTTTACTCTTACATACAGTTACAGTGCTTAAATACTAACACACACCAGCTACAGCCATTTACTCCTACATACAGTTACAGCACCGAAATACTGACACACACCAGCTACAGCCGTTTACTCCTACATACAGTTACAGTGCTTAAATACTAACACACACCTGTTTTGTAGAGATTATACAACCTGTGTGGATGCATAGGGTTCATTGGGAGACGTTCCATTCCCCACTGCTGTAAAGAAAAAAGATATCCTCTACAAAACACCTTAAAACGTTACATCTTTCACACAGATTTGGAAACAGAACAATGGAATACACTTATAAATGGGGCACAGGTGTAGGTGATAAGAGGGCGGAGCCAATGCAAGAGAGGACCAATCAGAAGAGGAGGGTCTTCATGACAGTAGCATTGAGCAGATAAGATCAACTTCATTGACCACTAAAGGGAAATTAAACTGTCCCCATTCTTATCTGTAAAAGAAGCTTGAGTTTGTTATCATTGTGACATTATTTGCATGCGTGTTATTATTAGTATAAAATGTGTATAAAAATATGTATAAATATATGCAGATATAGGTGTATACTTTTTTGATCCCAGAGGGAAATTCAAGAATAGTGTTTACATTTAGTTTATTTCTGTTGCAGGTGTTTGGTGTGGTATGCTCCGCCCCTCTGAGAGTAAGCACCGCCTACTATGGCACAGGACAAACCTTTGTCTTTTCCTTCTCCCCTCATCTACAGGTCAGTCTCTCTCTCTCTGTCCTTCTTTGTCTCAATCTGTCTCTCTCTTTCTTCCTTCCTCCCTCTCTTTTCTCTACCTCTCTCCCTTGTTTCACTTTCTCCTTCTCTTTCTCTCTCTTGCTTCTCTCTGCCCATCTTGCTCCTTACCTTCTCTTTTTTTGCTTCTCTCTCTCGCTCTGTCTCTCTCTCTCTCTAAAATCCCCCAGTCTAAGGAAGTGTAAATAAACAGATAAGGCCCACAGCTCCCACAGCTTTAGACTTCACTGGGTTTGAAAGTTTTAGACAGAAATTTGGACACAGAGTAATATTTTGATTTGTTTTTACAGGTCTACAAATGGACGGGTGGCAACTCGTTCTTCATTAAAGGAAGCGTGGACTCTCTGCACTTTGGAGGAGGAAGGTACGAGAAAATTAAAACACACCACACACAGCACACCAAAACATCTGGCTATAAATGAACAAGACACTGAATACATAGATATCAATTGTAAACATAGTGAGTAAAACTGTCCACAGGTGAGCGTGTGAGTGACAGGGTGAGTGTGTGAGTGACTAGGTGAGTGTGTGTGAGTGACTGGGTGAGTGTGTGAGTGACTAGGTGAGTTTGTGTGAGTGACTAGGTGAGTGTGTGTGAGTGACTGGATGAGTGTGTGAGTGACTGGGTGAGTTTTGAGAGACTGGGTGAGTGTGAGAGTGACTGTGTGAGTGCGTGACACTGTCCACAGTTCACACCCACCCATGTAATAAACCACAGCTAAATTCCCTTGTCCCTTTCTCCCCTTCTCGTCCAGGGGCCGGTACGGACTGTGGATAAACGGAGATCTGATCCGGGGCCGGAGCCAAACCTGCGAGACGTTTGATAATGAGGTCTTGTCGTCTACAGAAGATTTCCTGATCAATGAGCTGGAAGTGTGGACCCTGGTCTGAGCGCACTCCTCCAGATGTTCTTCGTTCCTTCACTCTCGTCTAATCTGAGGGAGATAAGACCCTCAGACCCTCTGCCTCAACAGAGATGGCAGGGTGGACCTGCTCAGGGTCGGTTCCTGCGCTGAGAGATGGCCACAAGATGAGCACAAGCTCGTGTGCCTACACACTTGGATCAGAACTATCTTGGAGGATTTTTGAGGCAATGCTGCCACCCAGTGGTCAACATCTTCACAACAGACTGGGAAAAGAGTAGAGTTTTAAGACGTTCATTGCCACTAGAAGGTGCTGTGACCCTAGAAAACAGCTTTTGATTGGATTTGAATGGGATGCATCACACAGAGCCATGATTAGAAATGTCATGACTGTTTCTTTTCTGCAAGTCTTTAAAAGGGACATTCTCCCCCTCGTCTCCACAGTGGAACACAGTTCTGTTTCTTAATGAAACGTCTGTGACCTGCTTTGGTCCAAACCCCACGAGCCCCACAGCAGTGTTCTCCCCCTGTGTAAACAGCCCCTGTTCAGAACGCCCGCTTTCAGCACCTGTTCCTTTAAATGATAATGAGCCGCTCGCTGTTCACCCCGACCCCGAGCGCACAGCAGTGAGGAGCGAGGAGCAGAAGCTCTGGTTTTTAGCCGTTTTCACTCTGTTCTCTTTCTTCTCCGTTTTTACTCAGTGCTCTTATTTCTCCGCGCTCGTTGTGTCTGTTTTGCTGAGTTTAACCTCGTCTTTGCGCTCTCACATAAACACGGGTCCAGCGCTGTGATTGGACAGACTCAGACGAGGGGGCGGGGCCATTCTAAAGTCTCTGCACTTGACGTCAGAAGCGGAGCAGAATCAGAACGACTCGTTTTATCATGTGTTTTCAGACTTTGTCAACGCACAGAAAACTAACTGGGGGGTCTTGTTTCACAGTGTGTGGGTTGGTGGGCTCTAGATGAACATGAACTGAATAAGGGAGGTTATAGTATGTCCCCTTTAAAGGAAGCTCTGTAGGAGGTTAGATACAAATCTGCAGCAGTTTAATGGAAGTCCAATGCATCCCACTGCAGCGCACTGTACTCTGGGTTAAAAAATGATGTTGCCAAGGGAACAGTGAGGCTGCAGTTTATGTGCAGTTAAGCCTCACTCTCTCTCTCTCTCTCTCTCTCTCTCTCTCTCTCTCTCTCTCACTGAAAAGTGAGCGCAATGATGGGAGGGAGAGGAAGATCACAGTGGTTGGGAAGGATCAGATCAATTTTTTTTTTTTGTGCTCTCTCTCTCTCTCTCTCTCTCTCTCTCTCTCTCTCTCTCTCTCCAGAGCAGATGGAGGTTATGACAGATAGAGAAGAGCTACTGTCTGCCAGTTACAATGCACGAGTGCTTGGAGTCATTATAGCAATTATGTGATCATTAGGATGTGTACATACAGATGTTTGAATGCTTTATACTCACATTTCCTTCTAGATCTCTCTCTCTCTCTCTCTCTCTCTCTGTGTCTTTTTTTTTCCTTGAGCTGATACATTACACGTTCATAAATTTGTGTATTCCCTGAATTTCGCAGCTTTGAGTTGTTCACACACAGCTCAGTAGAAGAGCATGACGCTCTGGAGCACCCAGGGACATAGTGCTCAATGCCAAGAGCCCACCAGAGAGGTGTAAAGCTCCTCAGCATTGGGTTACAGAGTTGTGTTCCCTGGATTGTACCATACCAGCACTTTTGGGATGAGCTGGAGTGGCCTTTGTGTTCACTCTTGTGGTGACCCAGACTCCGCCCCCTGGACTCTGGGGGACCCTTAAACTCAGAAGAGGGAAACTCCATACAGCAATTTCCCCAGTGTTTTCTATCAGCACTATTGGTGTTAAAACGAGCGAGGTACCTCCTCACACACAGCAGATCCTGAAACTCCAAGCTGTAGGAACAGTGTGGCCTTGCCCTTAAGCGAGTGAATGCCTTGCCACCTGTGGAACCTGGGCATGCAATCAGACAAGCTGTGATACCACCTCTGGTGAGTTGAGGGTGGTCTCTCTGGGTTGCGCAGGGTTTGTGCCTCACTCTTCCTCCAGGCTGGGTTCAGGCTGGTTTTGGGGATGTCTCACACCCAGCTGAATTTGGATTTACAAGGTTGACGTTCCCCTACACTTTTCATGTTTCAGAGCTTCAGAGTTCCTCAAGGTCCGGGGGGGTTCCCCTGTGACAAATATCATGTATTAACCTTAAGTATGAAGTCTATTAATAATGGAGCAATTGCACATATTGTAATATCGAACTATTTTTGGGACTAGACAGTCGAGTTCAGTCATGTGTTGATTTGTGTCGATGTTGTTGGACGTGTGTTACAATCAATAAAAATATCCAAACACCAAAACCCAAGCCCTGGATTGTTTGTTTAACACGTTCTGACAAAATAAACGATAAAGACACAGCTCTCTGACGCAGGGGAATGTGGGGAAATGTCCTTCCCAGTAAACAATTAGCCGTTGATTCAACGTTGAAATAACGTAACGACTGCCGTCTAATCAACGTTCTCTTAAGGTTGAAAATGAAAGTTGAAAAGACGTCCAAACACAGACGACTATTAGACATATTTTGGACGTCCATTGACGTTATTAATTGGTCCCGAAATAAATTACTTGTATAAAACGCGTTTTGGACGTCCACTGACGTTATCGATTGGTCACCACTTAACTAACTTATTAAGATGGATTTTGGACGTCCATTGACGTTTAAAATATGTTCTTGACGGACAGACTACTTTTAGACCTATTTTGAACGTCCAGGTACGTTCCTTGTTCACTGAGTTACTGCCACGAGTTGAACCAGGACTCTTAGCCTCAGTCCCAAATGGAGCGCTAAGCCCTGTGGTCCTCCAAAAGACCTCCATGCATTTGAGAAAAGAGGTGTGTGGTCAGCAGGCTCTAAAACGGCTCAGATCACAAAAAAAAATAAAATAAAAAAAAAACGTTTGTCAGTGTCCAGTTCCTTTATTAAACACAGGAATTTATATTCACATAATTAATAACATCTTAATACCCCTCTCTACGGGGGCTGTTAGGAATGTTGAACCCCATGAAATCATATTACACTGGGCCCCAAACTACCAGCCCATGGAAACCCCGAAAATGTAACCCTCTTAATAGTATTTGACTACAAACCTAGAGAATGTACAGCCTGTGGACTGCTGAGTTCACCGTTTGGGACTGGGCTGAAGTGTCTGTGATGCACTGAACCATGTTCCAATCCTAATCATGAGTGAGCAGCTCCACCTTGTGGAGAAATTTAGGTTGGCTGGATGTTTTCAGTTGATGGAATATTGTCAGTGTTAGCAGAGTGCTAAGTAAATCAATTTACCACGTTTTAAAACGGTGAGGTTTCAGGCACTGCATGACCTTCTTACTTCTTACATATCAATATTTAAATTACAGGGCATAGAGAGTGAAATCCAAAAAGATCTCCTTATCATCTCAATAAGTTCTCCCTAGTTCTCCCTCGTCTGTTTTTCTCCCCAGAAAGTTATTGGGGTTCAGGCAGATTTTGACAAACTGGGCGTAGACTGTGCAACAGCCTGTCTCTTACCCGTGAGCATAATTACACTGTTCATCTTGTTTGTTTGTGGGCAGCTTTGTGATGGGAACTGGTTTTAAAATAAGTTTGACTAGTGAGATCTTAGGAACCAAATTTTGACCCGGCCCAAATCCAATCCCAAACCTTTGCCCAAAAACTGATGCACGTTCTCCCCAAAGTTGACCTTGTCCCAAAACCAGTCCAAAAATTATTCCAAAACTGGCCTTAGAACTGGCCCGAAACCATCCCAAAATTCAGCCCAAACCCAGTTCATATTCACTCAAATCCAGTTTACACATATCACAAAAAAATCAGTCCACACCCGGATGAAAACTTGTTCCAGACTAAGTCCCAAAAACTGTCAAAAGCAAGCTCAAATATGGCCCAAACTCAGCCCTAAAAACTGTCTAAAATCATTGCAAATTACAGACACTCAGAGACTCACATATGGTTGGATTCAGTTTTCAGTTTTCAGATTTCAGATTTACAGACCTCCATCTTGGTTTAGTGAAGACTGCATGTTTATTCCTTTGTCCTGTCTCAGGGACACAATTCTTTTGTGGGACAGTTTCCACGGCTGGAGTTCTCAGATCAGTGGAGCTAACGAGTGGGAGTTCAATCTCATTAATAATGTATTAATAACAAAATCGATCATCTTTAGAGGCTGGAGCTGTTGTTGCTGTTACGCTATCGGGAAGAAGCTCTGGCTGTTTGAGGAATGAACATTTTGTGCGTTTTTTCGGTTTCCGTTCTCATGTTATCTGACTCCCCAGGGACATGGAGGAACATCAACAATAATGTGTTTACATAAAGATCAGCAGCAAGTCAAGATCCAGTTCCAGAACATGCTAATGTACACATAACTGAACTAGTGTTTCTCATTATGAGATCGTAATAAGAATACTGTACGCTTTCAAACTATTTATTGATTTGTTTAGCTTTCTCTAAGAAGAGCAAGAGCTCCCACCCTCATCATGATCACCTCTTCTCACATATATATATATATGTAGTCCGGAAGTACTCGGTAGGCTGGAAGACATAGGAAGACCAGCGTGGATGTAGTGGGCAAGTACTGGGTAGCATGGAAAATGCAGGGAGACCAGCATGGACATAATGGTAGACCAAGAAGACGTAGTGAGAACTATTTGGATGTAGTGGGGGGCCTTGAAGACGTAGGAAGACCAGCGTGGAAGTACTGTGGGGCCTAGAAAACAAAGGGAGACAATCGTGGACAAAGTGGAGGACCTAGAAGACATAGGCAGACCAGTGTGGATGTAGTGGGGGAACTAGAAGAAATAGGGAGACCAGCGTGGGTGTAGTGAGGGACCTAGAAGGCGTAGGAAGAACAGCGTGTACGCAGTGGAGGACCTATAAACTGCTATTTGTTACATAAATAATATTGAACCTTTTTTTTTTTTAAATGACAAACTTTAGCACCTGTTTAACTCTAGATAGCTCTTTTTTCCTCTGACAGAAAACATTTAAATCACATGACAATCGCTCACACAGGAGTTATTTTAATTAGAGTAATGATGTGGTTTGATGGCGTATTTTACAAGACGATGTGAGCATTTCTGTGGGTTTTTATGTCACAGAACCGCTTCCCTCAGTAGAAGAAAAAAAATAAGAAATAAGAAATAAAACTGCTTAAACACATTAAGTTACTCTCTAAGTGGGTTAAAATACATTCTCAATCTCAGTGCTGGTTTTTTGGTGTAATGTAATGTTATAAATATATAATTCAACATTCACTGATCCTGTGTCAGGGAGTAGCAGTGATTTTGGGCCAGGGATTAATGGGTTGAAGGAGGTTATATTGGAAACGAAAGAAGCCTATTCACTGAGAGAAAGAAATAAACAAAAGCATGTGAAGTTTGTTAAATTTTTCAAAATTAACTATGAACATGAACTAATTCATTTTCTCTATGTAATTATATAACGATGGACTGCAGTAAGAAAACTAGTGAAAGGCAGTGAAAAGCGCAGGTGGCAGGGAGAAAAGCAGATAGGAGGTTAATTTAAGTTTAGATGAGATCTTTAGCATCGGTTGTGTAATCGTTTGATAATCCTTTGTACTATGACCTGATGATCTTTTACATTTGAAGTTCTGTAGTTAATGAATCTGCGTGCGGAAGCGGTTCACAGTTTTTCATTAAATATTATTAAAGAAAATATATTGAAGAGAACAGAACATGACCATAATCTCTCTCTGTTTAATTACAGAGCTGGAATTCAACAAGGAGAACAACTGAGGTGACTACACTAGAGCGCTCTTTCACTACACCGCACCTCCTGAAGGTCCCTGGTGTCCAGGCGGCCAGAGATGAGGATACAGCTGATATCTCCATCATTGTTGAGGGAGCCTGAGTCCGGTTCGCTCAGGGTGCTCTTGGTTTTGGAGAAACAACTATGTTTCTCAAAGATGGTGAATAAAATTGAGTCTGAGCTTAGTCTTTTTTCAGGGGATTGGTGCAATGCACTCTGGTCTCAAAGGAGCAGAGAACTCGATAAATTTGGGCTGTCCAGTTTGACTCACCCGCTCAAAAGAGCAGAACGTGTCAGCAGTGGGTAGTCCTACTAGACCCGCCCACACTGGGCGGAGCTTAGATCAGAAAACTCTCCCAAATCACATTCAGAGAAAGAGACGGATTGTTTTTCGGCCAGTTTTAATATGATAACGTCCTATGAAATGACTAAAGGCTCAGGTGGGCTCAGAAATTGTGGGTGTGTCTACAGAAGTCATGTGATAATGACTTGTGGAATTGGGCTAATGTAGAATTGGGCTCCCCCTGCGGTGTATTTGACACAGCTAGAATATGTGGTAATTGCAGTGTTGTACTTTGTTAATATTTGGTATGAGTCAAACATTTTGGAAGTGGGACGGTGACCAATCGCCTCATATTCATCCATCCATCCATTATCCACCGCTTATCCGGATCCGGGTCGCGGGGGAAGCAGTCGGAGCAAAGAAACCCAGACCTCCCTCTCCCCAGCCACCGACGCCAGCTCCTCCGGGGGTATACCGAGGCGTTCCCAGGCCAGTCGAGACATATAGTCTCTCCAGCGTGTTCTTGGTCTGCCCCGGGGCCTCCTCCCCGTTGGACATGCCCGGAACACCTCTCCAGGAAGGCGTCCAGGAGGCATCCGAACCAGATGCCCGAACCATCTCAACTGGCTCCTCTCGACGTGGAGGAGCAGCGGCTCCACTCCGAGTCTCTCCCGGATGTCCGAGCTCCTAACCCTGTCTCTAAGGGAGAGTCCAGACATCCTGCGGAGAAAACTCATTTCAGCCGCTTGTACCCGCGATCTCGTTCTTTCGGTCACTACCCAAAGCTCGTGACCATAGGTGAGGGTTGGGACGTAGATTGACCGGTAAATCGAGAGCTTTGCTTTTCTGCTCAGCTCTTTCTTCACCACAACGGACCGGTACAGAGCCCGCATTACTGCTGACGCTGCACCGATCCGCCTGTCAATCTCACGCTCCATCTTTCCCTCACTCGTGAACAAGACCCCGAGGTATTTAAACTCCTCCACTTGAGGCAGGATCTCACTTCCAACCTGGAGAGAGCACTCCACCCTTTTCCGACTGAGTACCATGGACTCGGACTTGGAGGTACTGATCCTCATCCCTACCGCTTCACACTCGGCTGCAAACTGGTCCAGCAAGAGCTGGAGGTCCCGGCTCGATGAAGCCAACAAGACCACATCATCTGCAAAAAGCAGACATGGGATCCTGAGACCACCAAACCGGACACCCTCCGCCACTTGGCTACGCCGAGAAATTCTGTCCATAAAAATTGTGAACAGAACCGGTGACAACGGGCAGCCCTGACGGAGTCCAACTCCGACTGGAAACCAGTCGGACTTACTGCCAGCCATACGAACCAGACTCCTGCTCTGTTTGTACAGGGACGCCTCATATTCAGTCTATTATAAATATATTACAAACAGGACGGACAAAGACTGGTTACTCTTTGGGATAACGTTACCATGTGGTACTTCCAGAAGACGCAGGGACCCAAGAACCTCAGGAGATAATACCTCCAGACCCTACATTAGACTTGCCCTAGCCCAGAAAGTGCACTCTTCATTCACCCGGGCCCCACCACCATCCGGGGGATAATACCTCCGGGGGGAACCCAGCGTACCGGCCGAGCCTATGTGGCCCCCTCCTCGGACTATACCAATTAACCCGCCCCGCTGGAATCACCGCCCACTGGAATACTTACACACTTTAAATTTTTTTCAAAGATTCCAGCAATTGAATTTTTTCTCGCCCACTGGTCAACTACCATTACTTTAACCTTTTAAATAAAGGTTTCCTTCATTTCAAGTTTGTTTGCGCACTGGGGGCTCTACCAACTCCCAGAAAAATGTATTATAGGGGATAATCATATTGCCCCTCCCCCGACCCAGCTCACTCTAACCAGGCATAGGGGATCATTCTGTGGGGCTCAATCAATATTTTTCTTAACTTTAAACTGGGCTTATGTCGAGCACTGGTGCTTTAAAACCAACGGATTGCTTTCTCTCCGTGCCGAGGGAGAGTGCACAAGGCCCAGACGTTGAATTGGATGACCACCGCTGACACTAACCCTAACTTTAGTCCTGTTTATTATGCTCTCTGCCTGTCTAAATGTAGCTCCTGGATAGATATCAATTTGAATGTCCTTAGAGAGGCGTTCTGTAATTCTGGCCAAATTACAATCACCCAGGCCACAGACACACACACGGACACACTTTACATAAAATTAAACACACACACTGTATTCACATAAAATTAAACACACACACACACTGTGTCTGTGTGGGTTTCTTCCGAGTGACTGTCTGTGAGGAGTGTGGTGTGTTCTCCCTGTGTCTGCGTGGGTTTCCTCCGGGTGCTCCGGTTTCCTCCCACGCTCCAAAAACACACGTTGGTAGGTGGATTGGAGACTCAAAATTGACCGTAGGTGTGAGTGTGTGAGTGAATGTGTGAGTGTGTGTTGCCCTGTGAAGGATTGGCGCCCCCTCCAGGGTGTATTCCCACCTTGTACCCAATGATTCCAGGTAGGCTCTGGACCCACCGCGACCCCTGAACTGGATAAGGGTTACAGACAATGAATGAATGTTACTGTTATTAACCGCAATAATCTGGTCATAATTATAATTAATAAAAATGTCTAGTCAATACTTTTTTACTTTTACTTCTTGCTCCTCCTCTTCCTCTTGTACTCTGACTTTAATAATAATAATAATCTGATTAAATAAAATCAATTGATAAATTGAAAGAAAAGAAAAAGTCAGCGTCACATTATCATTTTTTAATGGAGATGAATCTTAATTCTCTATAAAACAATAAAAACCATTTGCTTTTTCAGTAATTTTTTTACATTATTAACAAGTGCTTGTGCAAAATGTACAATATACAATCCATACATCTTTATATTTATATTTCAGGACGAACCTGTTACTTCTCACAGTAGAAACCCTTTACACAAATGAACAGAACAAACACCGACATAAAAATACCACACTCCGCGGGTGATTCATCAACAACCAACTAAACACACCTCCTTCTGAAAGAGGACAAAACAATCCACAAACGAGAACCGCTCCGTTTCTCCACAGACGTCAGGAACGAACCGCCATGTGCCCTTTAACGTCAATAAACAAGACATCATTAAAACCAGAATCAACCAAACCGAGGCAAAGCTGAAATTCACCGTGGGTCTTTAAGATGGATACATGTAAATGAGCCCTCTTCTGATTGGCTGCAGCTTGCATATTATCTATATTCAGCTGAAAAAAAACAAGAGATGAAAGTGCGTTCATAAAGGAACTCAAAATAAAATAATCTTAGGTCTCGACTTTGTACCTGTTTTTAAGTAATAATTATAATAAAAAATAAACTTCCCACATATTTACACACTGCTGCATCTGAACTATAAATACATTCTTAAAACTGACAAAGAATCATTGAAACCCAGATCATTAAAAGAGCGGAAGAGCGGATTAACGACGATTAACAAAGACTCCACAGGGAGGTGACTCCTTCGTTTCTAGATTCACGTCTCAGCCCTAGTTACAGTTTATGGCTTATTTTTGGCAAGAAGGCAACTTTGAAAATTAAAAACACAGTCACAGTCCGGTTTTAAAAGACGTACGGCCGTCTGTCTGTTGTTTTCTCTTTAGGAAAGAAGGGGAGAGTAGAAAAGAGAAGTATAAAAGCAGTTAGTCCTTGTGCGTCGGCGGTAAACACCAGCAGCCGGTCACACCGCCTTTAACATGAGGACGGAAACAAGACGTTTTAAACAATAAAAATTATCAAAAAGAAGGAGTTAAAGGAGCCGTTTGTTGCTTTTTTCCACAGAGAGGGCGCCCCCCACACCCCCACAATAAATGTAGCACATGACTTGACCACTAGGTGTCAGTGTTAATGATGTTTCCGAGTGTGAAGAAGACGGCGGACCGCTGCTTTAACGGTGGACTGTTCATTTTAGAAAAGTTCAGAAAGTGGAAAGAAAGCGGATAAACTTCACATTTATAAAATTAAACCTGGTTTGTGAGAGTGGTCTTTTCCTCCACGCTAAGCTCTACGAAGCTCCTTCAAGTAAAAAATAAAAGCACAGGATCTGCAATAAAAGTCCTCTAAGCGGAGGAGTGCTGGTGCGAGGCTGAGACGTCAGCGAGTGATTTCCAGAAGAAAAGAGCTTTTAGAAAGAGGTCCTTACTTCATTTCTTCAGCCTTTAAAAGGTAAACTGCAGTGTTTCTCTGCGCAGATCTGGACTGGGGTCTGTTTATAGATTTAACCTCCAGCAGAAATGAGCCCTGAACTGCTCCAGAGGAAAACAGCTGTACTTTTGAATCTACTTCACAGTCGACATTTTTATAAATTACTTATAAATAACGTAAATTCAAACATTAATCTGGAAATGAACTCACTGCTCAGTGGAAGTCTTTAAAAGGCTACAGATGGAGATTAGACTGAGACTGTCTGAGTTTTCCTTTAAAGTGTGTGTGTGTGTGTGTGGCAGAGTTTCCAAACTCCACAGCTGAAGTCTCCCTCTGCACTGTGTCTTTCTGTGCGCGCTCATCCTGTTCCAGTTGAATGAAGCCAAAAGTCAAACACACACAGTGCCTCCGAGTCAAAACACTGCTCTTGAACATTGAGAGCTTTTCAACTGAAGCTAGTGGCGCCCCCTTGAGGCTGTGGCCTGAACAATAGAGAATCAAGCTAAGGGCCAAACTGCTAAGATCCATGCGACTGGCAGAGAAACAGGGGGTGGGGCAGCGGTAGAGTGATGGAGCAGCACTTTCTCCTCCTTCAAAATGCATGGCTGATGTGACCTTTGACACCTAATGCACAATGAAGTAGATTTCACATGTTTCTCTAAGTTTATTTTGGAACTACTCACAGGCATCAATGCAGGGCTTGGCTTATATTCAATTAAACTATGGTCAACAATAGACCACTGTAATCACTACATGCCCTTATAAGGAATTCCTGCTCCAGGCTGCATGTCTTTTAGGCCGAAATGGAAAGGATTTGGGAAAACTGATGCAAGCGCATCCTATGATACAGTGCCAGGGGAAAAAGGTCCTTTATTAAGGTGCATTATTATTCCCTAAATGTACTGACATCATAAAAGTTACAGCAGTTCCACTGCATGTTCCCAACTCTACTCTAATTCTCCACCAGGTGAATCAGGTCCTGGTTCTGGAAGCGGGTTCTTGTTTAGTGGCTGTTCTCTTGTGGTTCAGAGCGAGTCGAGTAGGGACTAAACCGTGGCGTGTAAACCTTGCAGAGCGCTGATCGTCCAGAGAGAGTCGTCACTCTACGCCACGCAACGCAGACGACCAGCACCAACTCTCCATCTGTAAAATCTCCAGCTGCAGCAGAGATCACGTTTGTTTTTATCCGACTCACGACGGCAGCTCGTAAAATGACGCCGTGGTCTTTTGAAGAGGTTCAAACGCTCCTTGGATCGGTGGCCGACGAAAGAATCCAGCGAGAGCTGGACGCTGCAACAAGGAAGGAACAAACTCTACTGATCTGTCTGAACTGATGACGGAGCTGTGTTCAGTCCCAAACAACAACAACACGCCAATACACCATGAGTAAACACTGCTTAACGTTGTTGTGGTTTCCCTTAGAGACGACACCAGACACATTACAGGGTGGAGCTGTGGGAGCGGAAAACCAACCAGGGACCAATCAGAGAGTAGAGTCCAGTAAAGCAACTTAAAATCTATAATTAATATAGAATACGGTACATTTGTGTCCCCAAACGTGAGGGCGCCACCTCAGTTACAGCGTGCGGACAAAACCATTCCAAACCAGGTCTCTCTACCTCCCTAATGTCACTGCTCTCAAATACCAACTCAATATGAGTAAAGCTACATGCTACAAGCTACAGCTAACACCGTGTGCGCGCTGGTGGGAGGGGGGATTAGGGGAGGTCTCCAGGCGCATGTCTTCACTGGAGTTTCCATATCACAAGTAAAAAACCTCCCTCAGACGTTTCACTGATGGCTCCGGACCCGGGTACAGTTCAGTTGGACTCAGGCAGGGTTAGCGCTCACACTGAAACTGAAGGCTGGGGCCACTCTGGTCTAGTCCTAGACTGATACACTGAGAGATGCCGAGACTCTTTGCTCAAAAACGTCTGACCAAACAACTACAAAACAATGTGTGATCCTTACTCCACTGTGCCACGCAAAAGCACCTTTTTCAAAACTAAAGCCACTGTCTGATGGCTGAAGCGTGCACAGGTTCGGAAAATTAAAAGCAGCTTGACCCCAGCACGGTTCTGTTTTACCGAGTCAAGTGTGAGAGCACAGCTGGAGGGGTTCAGCTCTTTTTTGCTGCTCAGACTTGATTAATCAGAGGATCTCACCTTCCTCAACCAGGCCTTTACCCGAGGTTCGCGCCAGTTCCCTGAGCTGCTTCTCTTCTAAAACCTGACCTCAGTGCAGAGTGGGAGGGGGCTCCAGCTGTGAGGTTGTGAAAGGCTGCTGTGAAGTGTGTGTTATTTCAGAAAAGCTTTATAGAGGAGATGAGAGCGGCTGGTTTCTCGCTCGTTCTCCAGACAGAAGAGAAGATCCCTGAGATTCACTCGAGTGATTCGCTGGCGGTGAAACTGACGAGAAACTCCTCCGGAACCAGCTGGTGCAGAACCAGAAGATACGCCACACACAGTCTGAGAGAGAGAGAAAGACAGAGAAACAGAGGCAGAGAGAGAGACACACACAGACAGTGAGACAGAGAGACAGACAAAGAGAGAGAAAGACACAGACAGGCAGAGAGAGAGGGAGAGACACAGGCAGAGAGAGAGAGAGAGAGACAGACAGACACAGAGAGACACAGGCAGAGAGAGAGAGAGAGAGAGAGAGAGAGAGAGAGAGAGAGAGAGACACAGACAGACAGGCAGAGTGAGAGAGAGAGAGGCAGACAGAAAGAAAGACACAGACAGGCAGAGAGTCACAGAGAGAGAGAGAGAGAGAGAGAGAGAGAGAGAGAGAGAGAGAGAGAGAGAAGGGTGTGGGGGGTATTAATAAGTAGAATTGTAAATGTAAGACCAACAGTCTCCATAATCATGATCACCAACCATCACTGATTTAAACCTCACTCAGAGCTTTACCTCCGGGCCCGATCCACTGTTTCCGGACGCCACTTTCCGTTTCTTCCTGGGTCCGATAGCAGCCAGCGCCGTTAGATTCGCCTCTCTCTGCCTGATCTGAGCCAGCTCCTGCTGCTGCATCTGTAACAAACAAAACGACAACTCACGCCAAGCTCAAACCAGAGAGACACACGTCGTCCCAGCGCTGCGTTTCTGCTCCTACCTCTTTGGCTTTCTGTTTCAGACGCAACTGCTCAGGGTCCTCCTGCCGAGAGCGCGACTGAGGGGGGAAATGGAAAAACAAGAACCTATCAGTGACTTCCTGTAGTGGACACATTTACTGGGGGAAGGGGAACAGGGAGAAGGATGGAGGGTGAGTTGTGAGGGAAAAAAACAGAGGTAAGTGTTAGGGAGCGAAGGATGTGTAAGTGGGAGAGAGGGGAAAATAGGAAGGTGTGAGGGAGTGAGGGATGGGGAGATACAAACAGAGGGAAGGTGGGAGGGGAAGAAGTGAGAGAATGAGATGGAAAACGAGGTTGGGAGGTGTGAGAGAGCAAGAATGAGAGGGAGAGAACGGGAAAGCATGAGAGGGAAAGTAGTAAAAGGTTAAAGAACTAAAAGAAGAGTTGAGAGAGAGGGAAAGAGGTAGAGTATAGAGGGGGAAGAGTTGAGGGGTCAGAAGGGAACGAGGGAAGACACAGAAGGAGAGAGGGAGGAGATGAGTGTTGAGCGATGGAGGGGTGAGAAAGTTGAGAGAGG